>NW_005054305.1:2644953-2670459 GCF_000277835.1 Geospiza fortis | reverse complement strand
TGCTGTTAAAGATTAGCCAGAGTGTGTATAAAGTGCATACTCAGAAATTTGCAGACTTCAACTGCGTGTTTCTCAGTACAACTGGATATAATTTTGCATCCAGCCTTGGTTTGAGTGGAGTACTAGTCCAAAAGGATTCCAGAGGGTTCTTGCATAATTCTGTGCTTCCCAATATCTATAACTTTCCATCTTGGTATAGTCTAGATCCTCCTTTATTTCTGCTGATAAGAGAGAGTCCTCTGTGTTTTGCTGCAGTAAGGAACCAGCTGGCTTGAGCTGGCATTTTATTTGGTTAATTTTACTTCCTTCTGTTAAGGAGGGAAATGGCAGACTTTGTAACAAAAGGAAAGGAAATTTTTATAGCTGACCAAATTGTTTGCTTTGATTGTGTGGTTTTATTTTGATCCCACAGGACAGAGCATAAATACAACTTTTATGTGTCTTTCGCACATTACCAAGCAATGTTGAACAAGGTAGATTATTTTCATGCGCCTTTTTCCACACTTGGAGTACAAGTAGTAACACCATCAGACAAATGGGCCCATCTGGACTGGTCAGACCCAAAACTACTGGTGTGAACATTTTTTTAAACTGATCAAAATAACCTTTTTACCTGGCAGTTAATGCAGACTCCTCCACCTTCGTAATGCCCATGGATGTTTAAGCTTGCTCGATGCCGATCAACATCAGCATCATAGTAGCAATCAGTGGCATGTCCATGGCAATTGCAGGCTGAAAAAGTAATGTTCCAAGTCAGCTTTCTTTATAATGCTGGAATTTAGCAATCTCCAGCATTTACCTCCAGTAGAAGCGTAAAAGTAGATTAGATTTTTTTTTTTAATGTGTACATACACTCGGGCATGCTGGAGTATACCCCAATGCATGTCCTTACCTTTAAACAACTGGATTTTCATACCAGAAACACAGTACAATAATGTGGGCATGAAGAAAATGTGCAGCTAGTCTTACCAGAGAAGGCAACAGTTGTACCATCTCAAAACTATATACTTATGCATAAATGCACAACTAGGAAGCTCCAGGAGAATGGCCACAGCAGTTTTTTTTTAAATTATCAAAAATATACTCAAATGTTTATTTTGCCATGTCTCAAAAATACATCTGGACTGATGCTATGTGCACTAAAACTTTATTTAGAATTAACAATTATAGATAAGATACATTAAAATAAAAAGACCTACACCAAAGAACTCCCATATTCAGCTGTAGCTACAGATATACCAGCAAACTTGGCTATAATTCTGTGTAGAAACCAACCATAACAACAAACAAATAGAATAAACCAAAGGGCCAAAAATTCATTCAATGTCCTCTTTTTTTTTCTGATTTGATCTTCCTTCTTTGCTGGAGAGGCAAATGGGAATATTTTTGAAAGAATGCAGGTAGCAAACACAGGCTTCCCCAACCATCTGGGTGCTTGCAGCTGATCTTTTAATTACAGGAAGTTACTTTCCCAGGAAATTCCTGAAGTTATGACTTGATACAGCTATTACTTCATGTTTAGGGAAACCCTCCCTTCATCTGGACCAGGGGACACAATATTCTGGAAGACAATGAGTTACAGAAGCTAACAGCTTCCCTTCTTCAGGATGAGGGAAGCATATGGAAGGCAATCCTTCCAAACTCTATTCCAAGTTCCTGGCACAACTGGGAGCACAACTCAGGGACAACGGATTTTTTGAGTCTTGCTACATAATCATACAGACAAAAGAAGAGAAATTGGATCATTCTCTGCATTCTCTCTATGTCTTTTTATCTGAAGAGTTGTGGATAAGGAAGACTTTTCCTAGAAATTACCAACCACACAGCTGAGGAGGTGCCATCAGGCTCCCTTATGGTCTGTTGACAAGAACTGGACACGGTTCAAAAGTGGGTTCCCTAACTAGGATGTAATAGCCTATGAAGATCTTTGGTTTTTCTTACTCATAGAATTCTTCAAGAAAATAAAACATTACACAAATGAGATGCTGGCTCAAGATATTAAGTCAGAAAAGGAAAAAAGGAGAATATTATATATATATATATATATAAATGTATAATTACAATGTAAATAAAACCTCCCTTGCCTCTAGGGTCAAACCACCTGTGAGCTACAGCTCAGCTATGTCTTCTAACAGCAATGGGAAATTATTTGCTCTGATTACAGTAGCAGCACTTGCACTTACAGGGGAATAGAAACCCCTTCTACCTCATCAAGCACCTTTTCACCACTTTGGGCCATTTGCTGATCCATACATACTGGGAAGCTAACAGCAAAATGTTGGGCTGATCTCTCCAAGCTTCACCAACCTCTTTCAATCAGTTTCTCTCAGGGAACCTCAGGCTCCTGGAAAGTTGAATAAGGTTGTTTCAATTCCTTCACTACTGGCTGCCAGCTAAAGAGGCCTGCACCTGGCAAATGCTCTCAGCAAATCACCTCAAACTGCTAGGAGCAATCCATACTATAAAGGATTTTTTTTCAGAGCTAGTTAGAAACAAAGTGGTTTTGGCTCAGAATCTTGTAGGTGATCTTCTATACACTCATTCTTCAAAAACCATGACGTTATTTATGCTCTTTGTCTGTCTCTTTTTCTGGCAAAAAAATTTTCCTTTTAAAGAGGGGGACTTCAATGAGGTTTCAAATATTGTTCAAAAACTGTGTCCCAACATGCCTACCCTCCTATCAAACATTTTAATCACATAAAACCTCCTTCCCCCCTCCCAAGTCTTAGTACTGCAGTTTTAATTAAACAAGTCATCTCTTTATTCCTCAGAGTAATTATATAGGTACATCTCTGGCTTTCAAATAAGGTTCTCCTGTTGAAGAGTTTGTACCCACTGGCTAAGCTACTCTCAGGAAAGGCAGATGAGAAAAATAGATCAGGCCAGACACAAAGGAAATGGTTGTGCACAGAGACTGCAATGGTCTGCACCACCCCATCTGACTTCTACCTGGGGGATGCAAACACCCAGGTGTGACAGTACAAACCCATCACCAAAAGAGGGTCCATGCTGTCACTTTATTTAAGAATGAAACACAGGGAGAGTGGGAGAAAGGCAAATGAACGGGCTTCTCCAGCTTCACTACTCAGTCTGTAAGGTTAATGTCCTCCAAATGCCAAAACACAAGGATGGGAAGAGGTACCAGTGTGGAATCATCAGGATTCCCCACCACAAACACCTTTGAGCCACTGGCAAACAGCCAGAGAGGGGCAGCTCAAGCACTCATAACCAGTGGCAGCCTCGAGCAACCTCTCTGCAACCTGAACACCAAAAGGCCAGGTGATGGAAAGGAACATTCTGGAGCTGAACAAGGCACCTACAGTCCCTGCTCTGCCTAGAGACCCACAGCCTGTCAGCAGACAGTTATGATGGGGAGAAATGTTGACTCAATGCTCTGCAAAATGTCTACTTTTGTCATGTCATATTCTCACACAAATTATTACTTCCACTGTTTAATAAGAAAGAACATAAATAATATTCACTGAAGTTTTGATTCTTTATTCCTGTATGGAAAGCATTTTCTCTGTACAGAAAAAAAAATGCTAAAGCATGCTGGTAATGTTCCAGGAAGATGTGTTCTACAGCTAATTCCCACCCTCTTGTCAATATCTCTTTTCACCCACCATCTTTTTGGCTACTCACGTTCACATATATTTGTGCTCCCAGCTGTTGCAGGTTGCCACTGTTTCTGATTATATCCAGGACAGCAGTGATCACAAGTTTCCCCACAAGTGTTATGCTGACATTCACACTGAAACCTACAGAAATAAAAGCCTCTTAATAAAGCTGGGCTTAAAATTTATCTCTTAAATTTTTAAATAAAAAATAATTGGTTTATTCTTCATTTTACTGCAGCCCAAGACTTACATATAGTATGAAAAAGATAGGACATAAACCTCACATGTAGAGAAGTCAATCAGTAGACTAGAACATTTTGGAACTTTCCAAAAATTCTTCAAGATTGATTACTTTAATCATGTGATTATGAGTTTATTAGAACACATTACTTACAGAAAATGTTTATAATTGGTTTCCATAGACTAGATTATGAAATTATTGTAGATTATTAAATCAAGCTGATACACAGTAGTTTAGAATGTGTTTTAACTTCGTTCCAAGGCTCAAGCTTGTTGGCCTACAGTAATCAAAATATTTATCACCTTTAAATGCACGCCTTCATAATTTTTCCATTATGCTTTGTTTACAATAATATTATTGGTGTTTTTCATAAACCAAGATCATAACTTGATCCTTATGTTTAAGACAGTGCACACTATTCCCCAACAAAATATAAGAAGGTTTTTGATTCATTTAGCTGAATAGCCTACTTAATGGGCAGGGTCTAATTATGAGCTAGGTCTTACCATCCTGCATAGTAACTGAATACCAGCGGGAACAAAGGCCTTGTGACTCAGGAGGCCTTTTACAACATTCTTCTCTTATGTATGAAGTCTAGTAACACAAGGGCAATAGAACTTTCCAGTGTAATCATCCTATTTACATAGATTTCTCCCCTTCTTTACTTATTTTTCTGTAGCACAGACACATGGAATGGAGGCACCCATCTCCCCCCCTTATGCTTCATTAAAACACAACTGAAAATATTGCATCATTCTGATAAGTTTGTTTTAATGCCATTATGGATAAAAGCAAGAGCTGGTTTTAAAGCAGGTTCTTAAAATATGCTTGAGACAGGCTGATTATTCATAGTTACTTCCCTGCAGCAGGCAAGCCAAGAAGCCTGACCTAACTCCTTGTGAAATCAACACAGAAATCACAAACTTGACAGTGAAAGAGAATACTCCATTCATTCTGTTTTTATAGCAATGATCTAAAGCCATGGGATCTTGCATAAGCTCAGTTATAGCACTCAGTATCTCCACAAAGTTGGCTGACTTTGTGTTGTTATCTTATCATAAAACTTCCATATCTTCTCGGTGATTTCTCATGGGCATCTCCTCACAGCACTGACATCTTCTTCCTCACAGCCCAGCCAAAAAACTCCAGCCCCCTTCTCAACCAGCTCACCCCCTCTTTTATAGCACTCATCCTAATTGGACACAGCTGTGGCCTATTAAGAGCAGGCTTGTTCCTCATCTTTGGTAATTAGCACAGCTGCAACTCCTCAGGGGTGAGATTACCTTCTCCACTATCTCTACTCTCTTACGTTCTATCCTCCCACAATTTTGTTCCTGAGTTAGACTTCTAAGTCCTCATGTAAGAAGGTGCTATCAACTCATGTCTGATGATATCATCATCAGAAGGTGATGTTCAGCTTAAAGAACTACAGGTTTCTAACAAATTATTCAATCTGCCAAACTTGTATTTCAATTAAAATGAAAAACCTAATCTAAAAAAAACCCTAAAGATTTTCTATTATTATCTTTCACATACAATCACTCTTGACATGTTTTCTTGCCAATCATTAGCAGGTTCTTTTTTTTTTTTTTTGTTTAAATATAAAGAAAAAAATCCCTGTAAAACTACGTAATTCTGTAATAAGAAAAGGTCATTTGAAAGCACTCATGTATTGTTTTTCTCAGATAAATGTCAGGCTCCATTTACTTACTGGTATTGGTTTTCAGCACTCTTTGGATTACAGACTTCAGCATGGCCATGGCAAACACATCGACCACCAATACTGATGTCCTTTATACTGTAGTAATACTGTGGAACAAGCACAAGAAATATGTACAGATCTTTCCTTGCTTGTATTGTGTCAGAAATATCAACATCAGGTTTCCTAGATTTGGAAGGTCTCTACAACAGAAATTTTTACTCTCCTTTAGGAATTTAATAAAATACTTGAGGTTTCATTCATCTATCCTACAACCCATGGCGAGGATAACACCAGAAGTTCCTCACACTAAAGCTGTGCTGCTTGCCAAGTAAACTGCATTCTGCATTTACCTCTGCCTGTGAGCAATGTCTTAAAATTTACTTAAGGCAGCAAGGACATTTAATGGGAGTGCTGTCAAATAATTGGAATAGCCTTATTTTTTTCAGTGCAGACATTTGTGTGGTGCCTCACCCCAGGGTTTCCTCCAATTGTTACTGAATCTTCATTTTAAATGAAAAGGTTAAAAATAGCAATACAATATGAAGTCTGAAATCTCTGTGAGTATATGAATTTCTGTGTGGTGTTCCCTGTATTTCCTTATATTTACCCACTGAATGGGAGTGGAACTCTGGCCTTCAAGCTCTTGGATAGCCCAAAATGCACTGAAAACACCTAGGCATCTCAAAAGATTTGTGAAAAAAGAGTAACTTTCAAGTATGGCCTTTGATTTCTGCTCCTTCATAAACTCAAGTACTATTTTCTGAGACCTTTAGTGAATAAATATCAGAAAATAGTGCCAAATAAAGTTGAAGAGGTTTAGTTCCTCAGTTCTGCATAAGATAGTTTAGAATAATTTTGCTTTGGCTCTTTATAGCTCCCATGATGCACTCAGTTTCCTTCCATATTAAAAAGCAGGGAATGAAAATGGTCTGTTACAAAATCATTAATCATTACTGCCCCTCCATAAATCCATCCTGGCCCAGTTACCTTCTTGTCTCAAACAAACCTGGAGAAAAATATGGGGATTTCAAGGTGGGCCAATGCAAATCTCATTGTCAAGATGTTGCAAAGTTAAAACACTCAGACCATTTTTTGTCCCTAGCATACTGGGTATGATTGTTGGGTATTGACACCTCAGTGACAACAGCACTTACTCTGCGAGTTACAGTGGGGTCCCGCTGAGCTTTGGATATCAAGTGTCCAAGCAGAGTATTAGTTCTGAGAAAGCGGAGGCGGATGTTTGTTGCCTTTGTGAATTCTTGAAGACCAGGGGAATAAGTGAAGTTTTTTGCTCCTGGGCGGCCATTTACCAAAGATACTACAATCTGACAAAGAAATAAGCACACTCTTGTTAAATACATCAGCTCCAAGTGCCAAGAGCAGCATAAAGCAGAATCAACAAAAGAATCCAAAAACTTATTATTGTTTCTGAACATATTTGCAGTAACAATTAGGCATTTCATACTGAAGTCAGGATATTGGGAAAAATAGTGTTGTTGGCATTGGAGCCTCCTGTATTCTTATTATCCATATAACAAATGAGAAAAAAAAAAAAGTACCTCTATCTGTTTTGAAAACAGCAGGTATAGCATGCAAAAAGTACATTTTTAATAGGAAAAAACAATAGGAATAGTTGCAAGTAGTTGTTTGAACAATTGACAGTGTCAATGGAAGTTTACCCTGATTAAAAACATCAGATTTTGGCTCTTTCCCAAAGCACATTTATTTTTGGGTCAAGGCATAAACATTCCTGGAAAATATTATTGTTAGCAGGTCCAGTGCCTGCGAGCATATTAATGGTCTTCTAGAAGAAAGTACACAGTGTTGCTTTAGAAAATCCCCTCACATGAAAGCAGGTTTCTCTGACTTCCAAAACAAGGGATCCAATACTTTTTTATTTTTTAAAGAAACAGCTGCCAGCAGCTCTGCAATCATGAATCTGTATTGAATGAACAACCTATTTTGTATGTACAGGGCTCAGTAAAAGACTTGAATTTATTTATAACCATCCAGATAACAGATTTCTATTTTCAAATGGCTCCTGTATTCTGAAGCACGGAACAAGGGTATGATGATTGTTCCAACTGAAGCACAATTCCTTCAAGAAAAATCATAGAGCATGTAATATGGATTGGCACCAGCAGTGCTCTTCTTTGGAAATTATTCTTTACAATATCTGATCAGGAAAATTTTACAGATACTTAAACAAATAAATTCTATTTTAATATGAAACCCTAGATCCATCTGCTCAAAACTCTGAATAACTCTTGAGGAGTTCAGATCTGGATTCTAACAACATCAGGCATAAGAGCAGAATGCCAGGAGGAGCCATAAGCACATCCAGGAGTTTAACATTCATTCAAGTAATACAGGAATACAAGTCACAGTTCTGCCTGTCAAGGAACAATGGCTAAAATCAAAGAAATGTTTTCCAAATACTTTTATTATATTATAAACCTGTAGCTTTCATATATATATACATATATATATATAAACGGTTTTTAAAATTTTTTAATAGCTAGTATTTCTTGAATGATAAATATCTGTTTCAACAGCCTTCACTAACATGAGTAATTCTGGTGTAACAAGTATTGACATGCACATTGGAAGAACTAAGAAAATGCAGTCAACACCTTCAAATGCACATGGCTATAGTGAGGTACACAAATTATGACAAATATCAACACAGGTTTCCCTGAGCAGCTCCTACCCCCATAGGGAATGCTGAAAATTAGGAGGAGTCAGGTCATGCTCCCAAAATTTCACTGAGGTTTAGGTTATGGACTTACTGATGGAGATTCAAGCAGCCATAGCTAAAAACATTACTTCCAACAAACTTCTGAAACTAGTGATGTTTGCTTCCCACATCACACATGCTTTCCTGAAAGCACCTACCTCTCCATTTTCAAGAGGCAGAATGCGAGAGTACTCGGTGGTGCACAGGACATCGCTGTCCCTCCTCACAGGAAGATTTGCTTCCTTTCCAAAGCGCTCCAAGCAATCTGCTCTCGAATCTAGTCAAGCAAGAACAGAAATAATTTTATATAAAACAGGCCCTATTGTTCTAATTTAAATTAGCAGACAGGTATCCCCTGTGCTTTTAGGTAAATTCTCCCAATAAGAGAGTAATAACAGTGATTGTGTCACTCAGCACAGAGTACCAGACATTCCTCAAAACAATAATCTCTCTTCCTAAGCAATTCAGTGGTGCCTGACAAGACATGGCACAGTATTTCCTATATCACCACCAGAAAAAAAGCTATATAGCTACTCCAGGATTTTCCATTTGTATTTCACTTTGATTTTTGCAAGAAACTCCAGGGTCCCAAAGGATGAAGGACACCGAAGTTCTGACATTCCCAAAAAACAAGAGAAACAAAACAAATCAGAAATTTCTAAAAAAGTAAAAAATATTCATGTGCTGAGTTACACTTTCAAAATACCATACCCATACACTCCTACCACTAATTTATTGTGGCTAAATAAGAAAAGATAAACGTATTTAATATTCACTGTCTTCTCTGCAGGTGAAATCTTCAGCAAGCCCCACGGTTTGATTTTGCTGCTACTGAGGAAATTATTAAAGAAACCTGTCCCCAAAAAGCCAGTGACACGAGGATTGATACTTACAAGCAAAATATTGCCATGGAGTGTAAGTTTTTCCGAAGTCCACCGATCTTTCCAAGACCCAGAGATCTGGACGAGGAGAATTTGCAAACTTGATAAGGATATAGGCAACATGGAAGAGCTGGTGACAGAATATACATAGATCTTGTCAGGAGCTTTTTTTGAACTCTATAAAAGCACAGCAATAATAAAACTAATGCAAATAAACACTTTTTCTTTAGTGCACAGGGAGAAGGTTATTCTCTGCAGTTTCATTCCCACTAAAATCAGAGGCCAGATTCTCAGCTGGCTACTTCACCTGGCAACGTGCTCAAGAACATTAAGACATCTGCAAGAGGACTGTGTTAAATGCCATCTCTCACATTTCAGAACAGGTCTGTTGTGCAGCTGACTGATTGCTTGAGTGTGTTAAGGGTACAGTACTCAACCTGGAAAAGTTGTACTGCTCAACTAAGCTGCTTTTGCAGCACCCTGGGATATTTGTGATGCATTCCAAGCACATAATTGTGCTTGTAGCTAAGGCATATCAAAATCATGGAAGAGAAAGTGCAAATACCCTTTACACTGGTACCCATTACCATGGCTGATAATAATCCCAGCCACCCGCTCCCTCATGTTAACATTATTTCCAGATGAATTTGCTACTTGACAGACCTTCCAAGTAATGGAAGGAAGCCACCCCAGAGTTTGTGAGGATCAAATAGCACAGGAGAGACTTTTGTAACTGGTAGCTCATTTTGTAGCTGGTAGCTGTCTGAAACAGCTCAAAAAGCTCCATCAGCTCAAGGTTCCCAAGATCAAGAGTTTCATCTGGCTTCTTTAGGTGCTCATTGTGTATCACACAGAGGGCTCCCAAACACTAGAGAAGAAATGGGTCTTACAAGACAGAAAGTCTTACTGTAAGCGTCTTGGGATAGTCCACAGTCTATTTAAAAACCAGAACATCAACAAAAATTACCTTTACACAAAAAGCTAAACAGATTGATTCTAAAGGCCATTTAAAAATTAAACGATTACATGGATGGAGCTGTCAATAAAAGTGAACCAATACTGAGGTACACTCAATATTAAAGTGAAGCTGCACTGGAATTTCCCACTCAACAACCTCAACTGAGAATCATCTGCTGGCAGGAGATTCTCACTTTGATGGGGGAGACTGCAGTCAGCAGTTTGTCAAGTAACTGCTGCCAGAGCCCCCACATCAAATACACCCAAGCAGTTTATCTTTGCTCATACCTCATGAATGTCATAACCCTGAAGCTAATACTTTGCAAAGTTTATTAGACTCCAAACCACAAGTGCATACAAGCTCTCAACCATGAACTGGAAACAGCATCTTTTGGCATGCCTGGTCCATTCAGCTGTAAGCCAGGAACAATTCAATAGCTGTCACACCAACAGGGACCACCAAGAGGCAGATGCAAATGGCAAATAATGCAGTGAAACAGATACCTGGAAATACTTGTCCCTAACCAGCTCTGCACATGACAATCCCATGGTTACATGCAGCCTTCATGCTCACACATCTATTTCAGACATCAGCTTCTGAATACCTGTATACTGTATTCACAGTCTTCAAGGAGAAATGAGAGGAATTCAGGCACTTCATGGAGCATGTTCTCATGATAATAACTCAAATCTCAGAAGAAAAAAAGTGAAAATTTTCTGTTGTGCATTCATTTATGTAGTATGTACAACTACTTTCCAGGGCAAGCTCCTGTTCTACACACACACCAAGGCATCACTGCAGCAGGTATTGCACCTTGCAACCTATTTCAGAAACTTTTGCATGGCTGAATAATGCTGACTTAGATCAGTGCAGAGAGAACCAGGAGAAAAATAACCCAACTTTTCTGTTAGTGCTGAAATTTAACCTGCTATTTAACACAGCCTGAAAAGCACCAGCTTTATCTCCGGAGATATGAAATTAGCAAACAGACATTATCTCCATAGGAAAAATTACTTACTGGACAACACTGAGCACAGTAAGTGGCAGCCATTCTGTTGACAGAGCCATGGCAAAACCCAGACCTATGACTGCACAGGTGGAGTAATGCCCTCAAAATGCTAATGGAAAGTCTCATTTTAGCCATTGTCAGAAATAGGTGAATACTTTGGGGACAGTGGCAAGATTTGCTCTTACTGAGCTTCTGATACTCTTTGTCTGAGTAACTTCTGCTACTTCACTGTCAAGTTTCAGAGTAGAGATATTGGCCATACAGACATTACATGTTATCTGGTATGGCCACTCAGTACAAAGATTAGTATTATTCTAGGAAAGCATAATAGTTCTGAAACTCCTAAAAAAAAATGTGCTTCATGTTCTCACTTTTGGAAAGCTGAATCTCTCAAGGGGTTTTTGCCTGTTCAAACCAGATTTGCACTGGCAGGCAACATTAATATGTTGTCTTTCTTCCCCTACGTCTTAAGATCCTTGGGAGTCCCATTTGACATGCATGTTAGCAAGTGCTGATAACACTCTGTGTGTTGACTGATACAGATTTAACCAAGACAAATGGTTCAGAAAGCTCAAGAGGAAATAAAGGAAGCATACAGACAATGTCCTGCCTTTTCCAGGACTCCACTGCTTGTAGTCACATTGTGGATCATTTACAAGTGACCTTACACCTACTCTTCAAAATGTGTATTGTATCAGGAGCTCTGCAAGTCAGCCAATGCTTAAAGAAATGCCACCCAGCACCACTCCTTGCATATTTCCATGCAAATAACAAATGGAAGGAAAAAAAGAAGTATGGCAACTTCACAGTTCTATTGTACATGAAAACCTTGTATTTGCATGACACTCTCCTTTCATCTCTGAGTTTGAAACATTGCTCAGGTCTGTACAGGCACACTCAGAAAGGGAAAAGGGACAGGTCTGATAAAAATTAAATTAGTGTCAGTTAATGACGACATATCACCAAAACACAGTCACCATGCCTATCATCTGTCCTGCTTCTGACTTCACATGAGTGCCTATGATCTGGTTTTGGCCTGGATCAAGGATGTAGAAGGGCACCTCAACATCTAAACTTCCACTAAGATTAAATGCTGGCCAAGATGATGGATGATCTCTCTCCAGATCTGATAAGAGAAGAAAAATAATCCTTGGCTTAGCAAATAAATCCCATCTGAAGATAAAAGAGTAACCTTGCTGACATAAGACCTAGAAAAGCAACCATTAAAACCAATTTTAATCACATATTCTAAGCTGGCATTTCAATACTTTAAATCTTGATCCTGGACCTAGGACCTACCCTGAGAAAAAGGCAGACTAAACTCAAAGCAATGTTTTCCTTCAGCCATTTAGTTCTGAGAAAAAAAGAAAGTGCCTTAATTGTTGAAAAAATGTTTATTTGGTTGCTTTTAAGCCAAATTTGTTTCATAAAAAACAACAATCTCTCAAAATTAATATTAAAACTGTAACTCAGCATTTTGGTATAATTATATAATAGTAAAAAAAAATTCACAAAAATCCCAGAAATATGACTTAATCAAAATTCTGACCATTTTCTTATATGAATAAAGAACTGAATTTAAAAGTGGAAACAGCATTTTATTTCCAGTAATGAAAACAATGCACTCTGGAAATGCATGTTTAAAAGAGGATGTATTATTGTAAGACTCAAACATCATATCCTGCTGTAATCCAGCACCATAGGTCAAACCTGATAGATTATCAACAGCCGGAATTTAATCAATTCCACATTGATGTGACCTTTTTCCTGTTCAATCAGTTTGTTCAGATTAAAAATGTTGTAGCAGCCAGTGGCCTTAAAGAATCACAAAAGCCCACCAAAAGTTTTTTAAAATCATCAAGTAGGATGAACAAAATGCCCTCTTCCTCTGAGAATGAAAATTAAAATTCAGGATTATGCATCAACAATATTACATTATAAAGAGAGAGATTTCTATAAAAGCTCTTTCAGGTGACCTTCAGATGATATTAAAAGAGGTCATTTAAACTGATTGAGAGCTACACGGTACTATTATTGTTAATGCTACAACATTCATGATCTCTAACAGCATGTACACTACTTATTATAAACCAACAGAAAGAAAGCTTCCTGTTACCCATTGCATTTTCAAGAGAATGCTAAAATTCTCAATAATATTAGTTTAAAATGTTTTCTCTATTCTCTCCTTAAAAGTTTAAACAACTCTTTACATAGAGAAATTTCCAAGATCTTTTTAAATCCTAGAAAGCATTAAAAATGGATAAAAGTTAGATATGAATATATAAAAGTATAGCACATTTTCCTCCATTCCTGACTCCATAAACTCAAACCAGAATATTAAAACACTGAAATGACTTGTTAGATGAGTGCTGCACATAAACTAGCAAAAAAGAAAAAAAACCACACTATGTTCCAAACAATAATGATGTTGTGCGTGTTGCTTCTGTAGGAAAAGATTGTTCTTCCTTTCTAGCTCATGAAGAATAAAAAGTCCTGGAATGTGGCAGTAGCAAGAATCCAACTAAATCCAGGTAGACCATCTATCTGAGGCATTGTGTAGATCTTTAGATGCATTCAAAAAGATACCACAGCAATCTTTCTTCATTTAATTTGAATCTATTTCCAGCAGGGTAAAATTTCCTCAGACTGTTATTGGCAGATACAGCTGCACCACCAAAACTTCCCTCAGCACGGTTTGGTTGTCATTGCAGGTTTCTTTCATTATCTTGAATAATGTGGTTGATGTTGCAGATTGCTCAAAAGAGACAAAAATCCAATATGACTCAGTACAAAAATTAAACTTTTCAAAGGGAGGCTGATGCAGGAGAGGGATTCAAGGAGTGTGAACTGTGCTCAGCACCTGCTCCAGAACACACCTTAGTGCCACTGACTGCATAGGGTTGGTGTGTGCATGCCCACTGGTTTCCTGGTGTAATGAAGCCAAAAGCATTGTTTCCTCTCAGAGACCAAGCCACAAAAGCATCAATCTGCTCAAATGAAATAAATATCCTGCAAACTCTGGCTAAAATTAAAGGCTTTGATTTCTTGATGCTGCAAAGAGGGAAGCAGTCCTTTCATTCAAACATCTCAGTAGGACTTGAGGCACCCTGGCAGATCCAGGTACTGTATAAAACACTCCTGACAGTCAGTATTTGTCAATTCTCAACCATGTATTTTGTAACATGGAGGGTAATACAAAAAAATGCCAACTAGAGAGAGGTGAGCCAGCATTTCTGGAGTTGCCAGCTACTCCCTGGGTATGTGGAAAAATACCTGTAGCAGAGGTGCAGAGAAAATCGTGTGTGGGTAGCACTCGAGAGGCATCAGACCTCCTGAGTGTGTTCCATCCAGCTTAACTGAGTGCACATGTACACAGCAATGGCTACACTGCACAAACAGTGACAGTGCCTGCAGAGGTTCCCACTGCACAGCATGCTGAAGCCATTCCTTGCAGTCCAGCTTCCTAGTCTGGGGTGCAGAAGCCAGGAATAAGCACAGGATTTCCAATGTTGTTCAGTTATCCCCGGCCATGCTGCATTCACATCATGTTTTCCTTTAACCAGCCACTGATGCTAAAAAATGTCTTTAGTTAGGTAAGTCAGTGCCTCTAAAAAGGCCTCACAGACACATCTGGAGATCTTTGTTCTGACCCAGTTGATGGCAGGACCCGAAGGGAGAAGCTCTCCCTATATAGCATAGGCTCTAGAAGGAAGAACTGCATCCAGAGACAAAATGATAGTCCTTTCTCCACATTCAACCAGTCTTTGGTCTTTTTGCCAAGGCTGCAGGCTGCTACATCAATGAGTCTCAGTTGTTTTCCTGAAATTTTTCATGCAGCCACTTTTCCATTAGGATTTGGACAAAGACCAACTCAATGCTTATAATTATTTCTTACATATGGCCTATTTCTTCACAGAACACTGAAGCTATTGATATGCAAAAGGATTTGTTGTATGATTTAGCCCTCAGTTGACCAGAAGAAAAATGTCTCCTTATGAGGGCTGCAGTCAAAAGTAGAAGGAACACAGTAGGACTGTCAACATTGGGAAGAAACCCAGCAAAGTGCAAAGGATTAGAGGCAACCAGCAGAGGTTCTGCTTTTACTACACTGGGTTAAAACTGAGGTATTTAGAACAACATATCACAAAATGAAAGTTACATGTAAGAATGAGCATGGAAAGGAAGAAGGGGGAAGTAGAAGTACAGACATGAAGGGAGGGAAGTGAGATCAGTGAGTGGGAACCAAGACCTTCCTAAAGGGATGCTGAAGAAGAGCCAAAGGAAGACAGAGTCAGAAAAGGAAAGGAGAACAAGACTTGTGAGGTTTTCTCCTTTTCTCAGAATAATATCAAATTAGTATCAGAAATGCATTTGAAAACCAATGACGTGCAACTAATGCAAACACAAGGAAAAATGCTGAGCCATTGAAAAGGTCTTTAATTAAAGCTTTAAAAAACCACAACACCTTAACTACAACTTATAGGAAAACATACGAGCAAGAAAGAATGTATTTTAAGGTATTTCCCTTATTAAGGCCAGTAGCTCAACTCTGAATGAGTCACTTGTGGTGAGACCTAGGAATAAACTAAACATGTGTTACATGATCCAGCTTTAGGATGATTCTATCAGACAGATGTTACTTCATCAGATGAAGTTGTGTTACTCTGGAGTTCACAGCTAGATGCACCTTCCTGTGGTATGAGCCAAAAATCACAACTAACTTCAAAGCATACTGTTCTGCAGCACAATCCCAAATCAGCTCCCTGCACAAACTGAAATACTCAGAACCAGAGTTCTCTAATACAAAGGAACCCTTCTGTGTGGTTAGCATCCCCATTTTTGGGTACTGTAGGGACAGTACTGCACCTTCCCCAGGCTTACAAGTCCCTTTTCTCCCCAGTGTAACCAGAACAGCAGAGGAGGGCTTGGTGCTGCTGTAGATTCAGAGCTGTGGACGGGTTCCAGAGGAAGGGATTTGTGTCACTGAGGCACAGCCCTGTAGCACTGCTGAAGCTTTGTGCAGTGGCTCTCATGCCCTAATCTGTAGGACTTTCCAGTGTTATTATAGAAGTTATGCAACTTCAGGCTAGAGTGGGGTCTGATTTCAGGGTCAGCAACAATACAAAGTATTCAAAAGCCAAGCACAATGAGTGCAATGACTATTTTTGGGAGTCCAGTTCAGTGCAGTCTATGATAAATCTCCCACCACCTTGAGAATTTCTCCCTACAGACTAAGCGGGCACAGGACACCGTATTTTACAGAATGACACTTAAATTAATTGTAACTTCAGAAACATTTTAAATTACCACGTCAGTCTTTTGTAAGTTAAGAACAATTGGTTTTAGTTCTCAACAATTTAGCCAAAGCTGAATAATATTCCAAGCAACAAATATTGTTTGTAAATCAAAGAACTGTTTCCAAAGATAAAAGTTAGCCCTCTACCATATAAAAGCAACTCAGAAGATGCGCCAAACTGTGACGCTATTTACAAAATGTTTATATGCTTTAACTGGTAGAAAACATAAAAGCATAAAGTCCTCCACAGGCCACACCACTTAGCTTAAATTTATGGTTGAGTTGCCCTCCCTCCCTAATAAAAGTACTAATTTGGACATTGCATTCCACTGTGTACTTTTAATTTACAACAGTGACTAATAATATCGCTACATCAAAACTATTCAACATATTAGTGCTCAAAATTCCACTGAGTCTGAGTCTTTCAGCACTATATTATTGCAAAAATGCACAGCAAAAATAAAAGAATTACACATAACTAAAAGCAACAATAAAATATATGGGCTATACTTGTTTGAACTACTTTTGTAGTTGGACATTTCTTTTTCATCATACGCTATCACACTATCCTGAACTTTCATTTCTTCTGAAGAGAGAGTTCAGAAAAATACCTGGGGCAGTGTTACTGTAATATCTGCAGAGCATTAAGCAAGCCAAAGATGAGGACACACCTGCTGAAATTAGGCAATCCAGAGAGTCAGGGGAAGGGCAATGAAATTCAGTCAGACATACTGGATTCAGAAGTTTAAAAGCAGTTAAAAACTACATTGGGAAAAACATAACCAATTAGAGGAATAACTGAGATTTCATTTGATCCAAATATTTCAAACAAGTCAGGAATAGCCACAGTGTAAGCAGGTATGTTAACAGAAAGGAGAGAGTGCCTCAGGGATCAACATTATAATTGTTATTCGGAAGGATGGTGATTGATTAGAAATGTAACTACAGTACAGAAAGCCAGAAAGGGAAGTAAAGCAGGGAGCTTGCTTCAGGTTTTTGCTTTTTCTCATATTATGAAGTACAGCAAAATGAGCATTCTTCTTGCAAACAGATTTAACAGCCTGAAGGCATTTTGACTTTCAAAATCATCCAAGCCCTTGTGAAAGAGAAGCAGCACCAGGTGGGTGTTCTGTTCCAACTTCACTGTAGTGAGCACTAAAACTTCCATCATGGTGCAGCTATTCAATTTAATATTGTCGTGAGACCATGGTAGGAGGATCCATTGGGACTCTGCTCTCAATCATAAAGATATAATGGCAGGAATGCAGAAATTAAAAGCTTTTGACTTAGCACCATGCCCTGCTTCCTCTAATTGTGGATGCTTGATGACCAGCTTACACTCAGTCATTGCTTCCCTGCACGCGTTTGTACATGTTTGTCATGCCATGTTCTGGGCACCAAAAAACTTTTCCATTTTTTGTTTGCCAAAAAAAGAAACTTGTATTAAAAAGAAACAAAAAAAAACCAAAACAAAACAAAAAACAAAACAAACCAAACAAACAAACAAAAACCAAACAAAAAGGACAAATAATTAGTGAGAAAAACTATATCCCTGTTATCTTTTCTGTTCTGTATTTAGACACACATCTAACTTTAAGATTTGTTTTTCCTTAAAACCCAAAACCTTCATCTCAGCTCAGTTGAGGGGGAATTGCACTCTGAAAATTTGTCTCTGTCAATTACTAAGAAAGTCTGCATCATTAAGACACACCAAACTCTTAATTTTTAGGACCAGGAAATAAGGTAAGGTGAATTGGGGTCTCAGTGCTTATCTGTTCACTTTTGTAGACTTTGTGACAGTACTTAATGTTCTTCATTATTAGTTGTATTGTGTGCTACTGGATAAATTTGGGAGTGAAAATACTAAGCAAAATGTCAAAAGTGAATCTCAAGTTTAAACAAATCCTACAGTTAAGGTTAACTGGATGAAAGCAGTTAAATGATGAAAATCTGTTAAATGGGGAAAAAATTTCATATGAATCTTACCAAACCCTCATCCATTCACCAGCTAAAATGATTCATTCCTGATCACAGGACATGGAGTAGCTTTCACTTCTGCCTTTGATTACCTTCATTTCCAAGAAAGGGGATTCAGAGTCATCTTTCCAAGTAGTACCAGAGTAATGAGAAACACACAACCTCACTCTAAGAAATCCTTTAACAACTACAGCAATCTTAGCACTTAGCTGCTGGTGTCCAAGGAATCCCAAGAAAAGAGGACACTTAGCTCATATCCCTCCTCTCAAGGAAAGAAGTTTCTCAGAACTTTAATCAGCACATAAAAAGTAAGGTGTCTGTCAGTAGGTCCTCCAAGGAAGGTAAAAAGTGCACAGCAGGAAAAGAAGCTTAGTATGGCCTTTCTGCACTGCAGCTCTACTGGATACAGAAACACTGAGGATATCTGACTGAGGATATCCTCAAAATGAGAACCATTCCACCCGTGGGAGGAATAAGAATATTAGAACACCATGTAACACAAGATGTAAAATAAGTTGCACCTGAATCCCCAGCAAAATGGCAGCTAAGTCTCACAGAGAAATACCCTCTTAGTTATCTCCCACCTTGCTGTCAACTAAACTGAAAGTCTACTCAAAAAATCCTGTCCTGTATAATCAGTCAATAAACAATTACTGCAGTCCCAAATACATATGCATGTGGATACATATATTTTGCAGGCCCACACATATATTTATAAGCATGTGTTTTCACGTTGTGTGAACTTGCTTCACGGTGTAACTAACTTCACTGGATCAACACCCAGTCATGGCACTTGAGAATCCATCTCCGTGGCTGAAAAAACAGACACAGAGGCTTCACTCTTAGCTACTTGCCTATTGCTTGCAGGGGAAATATGGGTGTTCTTGTTACTGTCTCATTACTAATTCATATTACACTGGTTTTGCTGTCCCTTCTCTTTTAGACCACCTTATCAGTATTCTTCTGTCTATCTTGAAGATCTTGCTGGATGACAGAGAAACCAGAAGGACCCCTGAGGCAAAAGCAGATTCCAAACATTATTCTCAAAATGCATGCATGCACCGAGATCATGAAGCCTCCCTCTCTTAAGCTCATGGAAAAGGAATATTAAACAGAAGGTAGAGTTTGAGTTTCAACTGAGAGGTCCCCCCATGCCACTTCAAATTAATGAGTTACAGTGTCTGTGCAAGAAAGTACACCACCACTATATCTGTATGATCCCAGTGGCAAGAACCTCCATCATCAAAATTCCTAAAGGAAAGCAATCACTTCGTACAGAATACAGTCAACTTGGTAAAATAATACAGAACATAAACCAGACGAAAGAGCTGGAAGTGAATGTCAGGAAGTAAAAATCACCAGCTCTATCATCTCTCCCAACTGCAAAGCATATGCACAAGTGCAAGAAATGATCATACCTCACCCCATAGCTCAGGCACTCACCTGCCCCAGATCTAAGGTGACATTGACTTCGTTGTACTTCAAGCCCATGGAAAGAGGGGGACTTTGCCACCAGCTCTCAGTGCCATCAATGGCATTGGTTATTGGGTGAGCTTTGCTGGGATCAGCAGCATTGCAGTAATCACAAAACTGGCCCTGAAACACAATCAATCAAAAACATGGTCTCAGACAAGATCTTACACTTTGATAACACATGGTTGTTAATGGAGATTCTGAACTAGGGTGTTGACTAAAAACATGGGTAAATTTTGTTCCTTTATATACCATAATTTTTAATGTATAAATTATTCTGCTGGTAATTAAATTACACACTGAAACACATTAACTTTTATGTTACAAACTAAAGCTTCAGAAATCTCAATAAGGGAATTACAGTAAATCTTTATTAACTTATTGACATTTTGATGAAATTACCTATATTACTCCTACAGTGGTATCTGCAGGAAATCTGCCGAAAATTAGTGAAATAAAGATTCTTAGAACTGGATTAAGAACAACAAACAAATTATCCTCAATTCATCTAAAACACCATGAACACATATGCACATTGCCTGGTATAAATAAAACTGTAACAAAAAAAGCTCTGTTACTTGGCTATAAGTTTGGTGTTAGAATTTTATAACACTGTTTTCATTTTTTTTATGCCATTAAAATACATTCTGAATCCGAGTTTTCTAAACAATATGTACTGGTGGAAAATGCAACAGACTGTTCCCTTTAAAGAATGCCACTGTACCTTCATTTCAAGAAGTTACTGCTGAATTTCCAGTCCACAACTAAAGCCACAATCCAGAGATGCCCTTTGAGAGTCTCTTAAGCTCTCTGTACAATAATGATGAATCAACTTCAGGAAACTTAATTGTCTTTTGCATGTCTTGGCTCACCCCACCAGCTATTTTTATTTCCAAGAAAACGCATTTTACAGTCTACTAAAATTAGTGCTGAACTGCTGAAATTAGTTATTAAGGGACCTTTTTAGTGTCCCATTCACTTCTTATTCCAACACTAGGTGGAGATAATCAGTGAAAACGCTAAACTCTGCCAGCTACAGATCTTTGTAGAAAAATAACATTTTCATTGAATGGCAGTACACCCCCCATGGCTACTTCAGTAGGACAGCTGCTTAATCCATCAGTCTGTGAGTTGCTGACACTGTGTTGGACTCCTGTTCAAAATAAAGGGAATGGGCCAAATGTTACCTTGTCAACTAAGCACATGCTACCATCAAAAGCATGTGACAAATCTTTTGTTGCTTCCATAATCTGCACTGCTGGGCATGAAGCACATTCCTACCTTTTAAGAATTAACAGACTCCTATATAAGTGCCATTGTTTTGTTTGTCACTGCTGTCAGACTAACCAGTGTAAAGTAACTGGAGCAATCATACTTGTCCCCTTTTTACAGAGATGTAACAAAAGAGCTCTCACACTCTTGCTAGGTACAGTCTTGCAAGCTTGGTGAGTTTAAGACGTTTAGCAGAATTTATTTAACATCTACTATATTTAGATTAGAAAATACTTCATCAATCACATGTGATACGAATAGACCATCCTGTGCCTTTCAAATATGTCCACTGAATAGAAAATTGATGTTTGAAACTGAAAGAGATGTTCGCTGAATTGAGTATTTCTGCATCAATAGCAGTGATTTCAGCATCTGCATCTAGCAGTAGCTCCATCCTCATCCTGCTCTTCCAGAAAGCCCAGAATATGATGCAGCTTCCAGAAGACATGGCTACCATAAACTGTTCTGATTTAGCACAGCCGATGCCAATCTGGCTGGGGGTTAACTCTTGACAATTCAGAGAGACTAAATACTCACACACATGAGTTGGTTAACTACAGCTGGGGTCATGTTATAACATGATTCTCCTCCAGCTCTGTTAGAGAAGATGGTTTGGCTGACTTTAATACAAACTCCAATAGGGCAGGACTCTGTGTAATTCAGGTGGTTTGCTGCAGCAGATACACATCAGCCTGTGTTAGCTACGGGCAATGCTGCCAGTTTCTGCAGAGATGACACAGAACATCATGTCACTATCTGTAAAAATCCATACCCTGAGAAATCAATCTATGCACTGGCAACTGCAGTTACTACCACATCAGAGCATCCTCCCTGACAAATGCATACCTGAGTTCTGACATATATGTTACAACAGGGCAAGCTTCCCTAAATAGCTTTTTAATGAGGAGCTTGAAACCCAGTCTTTAGATCTAAATTACATTCACAAAGATCAGGCTGGAAGTACACAGGAAACAGTTGCTGTTACAGCAGTTTCAGCTCTGATCTGGAAACAACCTCAAAGAAAGGTTGAATGAGAAGAAAACAATGGTGAGCATTAAACACAAGAGTTTAATTTACATGTACTTATGTGATTTCAGTATACCAGATCACTTGATCTGAACTCAAGATACCATCTTTCTCTTTTTGGGCACATAATTCAAAGAATTTCATTGCAACAGCTGGAGTTTCAGTTATTTAAATTACATTCCAGCAACCTTGCCAACTAGGCAGCAAAACAAAAATGAAAGAAAAAAAATTATTGGACAGAGCAGCCTTCCTTCCTTCTCACTGGCAGTATCTCAGGCACATCGTGCTCTGCCTGGTTGTTACAGGACACGTCTCCATTCTAGTAGACTGAGCCTTGAAACCTGGTTTGATTTTGGCTGTAGTTCATAAGACAGGTAGGTGTGCATTTGCTGGTGACCTTGCTACCCTCCTTTCCCCTGCTTCTCCTGAGCAAAGGAGAGACCTGGAACTGCATGAAAGAGTTTGCTGAAATATGCTAGTGTGGACCAGGGACACACAAGGATGAAAATGTCTTGCCTGTAAGTTATAGAAAGCGACAACAATGAAGGATTTGTTCACATTTTCATACGCAGCAGCTCTGTGCCACTGGCAGGGCAGGACAGGTATGCAGTTAGACTTTAACTCACGCCCGCACACCACCGTGGACAGACTGGCAGGTAAAACCAGGCATGCCATTTGTCTATCAGCTGCTGAAATATTTTATACTGTTGTGCATTTCTTCACTCAGCACTGTTCTCATTAAGTCATCTCCTACATGCCAGTGTGCTACATAAGGGAAACCCACCTCTTTCCACAGTGTATGACCAGTACTGCCTTAAGAGCCTTGGTTGAGCTGCCCACTAAGGGACCAGCCACCCCACTGACCATCTTTAAACAACACCCAAATACTCTTTCTGGATTTGCTGGATATTACAGGCTTCATTAAAAGACACATCACTAGATGACAAGCTGAATGAGAACAACCTATGGCAGAGCAATGGAAATTATGCTGGGGCTGCTCTTCCTCTTTGCCTTATTTTCAGATATCACTGGCAACAGAGCTGTCTGCTCCCTTTGCCAGAATGAGGATCACATTCTGCACCTCCTTTCCAATTTCCCTACTCATAAAGCAACTCCTGCAATCCAGCATTGTAGAGAGTCCAAAAGAGAGTGACTCAAGTGTGTGGTATCATTTGAACTTGAACCAGCACAACACAGTGGCTATTACACCTATCACTTTGTAAAAGCCATATGATCTTCCCTCACGACTCTCAAAAAACCCACTTGATTTTAAATTGCTGATTTTAAATCCTTCTATGTAAGCTCATGTTCTGTAAAAGTTTAATGCAATTCCCTCCAATTTTCCACAAAAGAAGAAATTCTCTTATTTACAGTGTCTTTGAACTTGAGAGGTGAAGTTGCTTGAGAATACACACATTGTGTGTTTTCCATGTCTGGATTTGTCTGGATCTCCCTGGCCTTTTGAAAGACTTTCCAGCACTTCTTTAACCACAACAACTACTGGTAAACTACAGAAGCATTCATGTTATGTATCTCAATGGGGCTTTGTTAAAAGTGGCAAGAGATGCTGCAAGTATCTGTCCTTACACAAACGCTCTGAGAGGTACAACATGCTTCCTTGTGCCAGGGCTAAGCTATCAGTAGTCCTTCTGGGAACTTTAATTGAGCATGAAACATAACAGCCCTCTAACCTAGGACCTGCAGGTCAAATATCTAAGATGAAGAACTCCCCCCTTTCTAGCCTCCCTCTTCCTTTACACAGTAAACCCTCATTTCCAGTTGAGTGTTAGTATATAAAGGAAACAACAACAAAAACCATCAGAGGCAGCATGCAGGCTTCGTTCCGCTTGCTTGACAAATTTATCTGATGTTTGCTTTGGCTGATTTTTATTGCCCTGTGATTTCTGATATTTCAAGGCATGTCGGTTTGAGATTTCATTGCAGCAGTGGGCTGTAGTGAGTTGCTGAGAGATTGCTGGGTTTATAATTTACCTGACAGCACAGTTGTTTCAAGCAACTTTAAAAATGGGTGTTGCATTCAGTATGGAAGGATGGGAGCCTAAACTTTAGAGGTGTGTTAGAAAGAGCAAACCAAGCAGTTTCCGGATCATCACAATGTTTTTTTGTAACCTCAGTTTAAGCATGGAATATCTGTGTCCCAGTTTCCCTTCTACTAGAACTGTATACTACTCAGCCATCTCCAAAGTACTTTGAGCTTTTTTTATGACTGAAAGCACTACAGAGATATAAGGTAATATAAAAAGAGAGAGAGAGATACAAGAAGATTTCATTGTGAGGCAGGGAGTTATGGCAGAGGGAAGTCCAGAGCAAAGCCCAGTGCTGTCTGTGGCTGCCCAATGACCTGGAGGACAGGTTGCATGATGGGGCACACTCCCTTCTGGCACATGGCAACACACATGCTGCACCTTATTCATCCTTTCCCCCTCTCTTGAGTGCCTATTCTCATTAAAAAATAAGAAGAACAACTCTGTTATCCATTGCAACCCCTTCTGAAACTATATCTTAAGGGTTATTTCACTATAAAACATACCTAAGACTTTGAAACACTAGCTCTTCCTCCAAGATGCTAAAAATTTACTTGTATGCTTTCTGTATTGCCTTAAGTCACACACTGGACCTTTAAACTTTCAAAATCCCTTTCAAATTGCAGTTTCTTTCTGGTTCTCCTCCCACCAAAAGAGAATACAATTAAAATACCTTTGGAAGGTCTGAGGCTTTAGGGAAGTCCCTTCTTTTAACAAAGCTCTGATCAAACAGATATCAAGCATCTATCACAGCACAACAGTTTGGTGCATTTGTTACTCCTTCCTTATCCTCTAATGAATGGGGAAATACATGTTTCTTCCAAAGGAAAGATATATTTCCATTAATCCTTTTTCAGAAGTTTTGCAGCTTATTGTTATCTTTCTTGTGACTGGCACAAAACGTGCGTAATAATCTTCAGCTATGCTAGGAAAGAACAGCATGATCCTTGCTGCCCTCTGCGCTTATACTCCCTGTCAGAGTCCCAAGAAGTCTCTGGCTTCCTCCCACAAGCAATGCAAGGCACAGACGATAAGTCTCACATTTAGTGCTTCCAAAACACCACTAAATACTTGACTAAAGCCAGGACTCTCTTCCCACCGCCTGCAGAGACATGCCCGCTGTCCACTCAGCAGCTGCCAGCGAAGCCCCGTGCCATGCGCTCCCCCAAGCTCTCTGGTTTACCCCCGGCGATCTCGCTGCTCACCGCAGACCACGGCCACAAAACACCGCCCCGGGGCACTCCAGGTGCCCGAGCAGCTCACACACGCCCG
>NW_005054305.1:2617479-2644350 GCF_000277835.1 Geospiza fortis | reverse complement strand
ACGGGATGGGGGAAGGGTCTCCGGGACGGCGGGGTTGCCCCAGGTGTGTGCCCGGGCGCGCAGCTCCGCGGCCAAGCCCAGAGGTGCCGCCCCCGGCTGAGTTGGATCTCTCTGAGCCTTCCCTTCCCCGGTGAGTGCGCGGGTCAGTGTTTGTGACAGACCGTGAAGGAGTCTCAGAGCATGCCACACTCCTAATCTGCCCACAGCACGTTACATTGGTGATGCCCCATTCCTGGGAGTGTCCAAGGCCAGGCTGTATGGGGCTCTGAGTGTCCTCCTAGTGGGAAGTGAGCCTGCCCAGGGCAGGGGGGCTTGGAAAACTAGATGATCATTGGGGTTCCTTCCAACCCAAACCTGATTCTGAGTCACTGATAACCCCTGACCTACCATGTCACATACAGGGAGTAAAGTGACTAGTAAGGCGTCCAGTCTTCCTCCACGAGCAGGGACATCCCCTCACAAGGAGATGCATCTCCACACGAGGTATACCCTGCTGCTCGCTGCAGCTCCTCGATGAGACCCTGTGTGACTGTGGCAGAAATCGCAGCTCCTCTTCAGAGCGGTCTTCAGTGCTCTGAGGCTGCTGGAAACCCTGCAGTCTGGGCCACCCTCCTGCAATGCACAGTCAGTGCTCGCAGCTCCTTGTGAAATGGGTGTTCCTGCTCATCCAGGGCAGACAATGAGTCTCCTGTCTATTTGAAGCTGTTTGGCACAGACTTTGGATAACACAGGAGCTGGGGGGGTGAGGGGGAAGGTTGGGGAGGGAGAAGGAGGCCTAAGAACCATGTCATCTGCATCAGGATTTGCACTGATTAATGGCATTGCTATCCTAAGTTTCATACCTGTTCACATTTCCAATCCTACACGTGCTCACACATCCAGTGTTCATTCCTCTTAAAACAATTTGAGGGATTCAGACAAAAGATATGGGTAGATGCAAGTGCTTACAATAGTTTAAGAGTGATTCATGTGAGTTGCAAAGCATTTCATAACTTTCTGAAAGCTTTGCTACATGCCACTGAGCTGTGGCAAGAGAGATCCCTGGTGTACTGTTTCAGGAAACACCAGCCCCAAGCTATTGATTTTTGCCTACAAGAAAATCTCACCACCCTTGTTTGTTTGGCCATGCCTTTAGCACACCACAGAGACATATCTCTGGGAGACAATTTTTGTGTCCTCCATAATAAAAGTTGACTTTCATAAATGTAGCATGCTGTCAATTCACATATATCGGATTTCAAAAATTCTTTTCTCTTCTAGAGCGCCTTAAAAATATTCCCCTTTTCTAACTGTGACATCTTATTGCATATGTACATCATTTCACTTCATCAGATAGATTGCACTTCATAAGAAATATGAGAGGTTTGAATACAAAAAAGTGTTCCATCAACCAAAATGCCATGCTATCAGATAGGACAGCCACTGGTCATTTCAAGCTATTTGTTGAAAAACAGTTACATTCCAAGTATATCCTGTAAATCAGTTCTTACAAATGGAGACTTGGAAGTATATGATGCAAGTCCAGAGCAAGCAAGCTCTTAGAAAGGCCTGCCCCATTTTCTGGGTGGTTCAGGTAAGGAACCAAGCTCCAGGAGATCCTTTGCAATCTCACTTTGAAGAGAACATTCTTGTGAGCTGTTTGGTGGGTTTCTCACAAGAGATGTCCATTCTCAAAAAGAGAGTATTAATTTTTTAGTAAGCATCACATGAGAAAACACAACTTACACAAGCAAGAACCTAATAGTTTAGTAAAATAATTACATGTTCTTGGATCTAGTTTCCTAAAAGTTAAAACCAGGAAACTTTGTAAACATTCACAAAATTAGTCTATCAGATAGAAAAAGAGAGGGAGAAATTTTCCTGGTTTTTCCCTGATAAAATTGTGTGCATTTTTCTTAATGTATACGTAGATTTAAAAGACCATTTTGTAGATTTAGAAGACCATTTTGTTGGTCTTCTAGGTGGTTTTTCTGTCCTTTTGTAAATCACTTACGTCAAACATGGGTTTGTTTTTTTTTTATTCAGTGTGTTTTCTAGAAATGGAGATAAATAGAGATATTGATCTCTATTTCTAGATATATTAGATTTAGAGAGATTTCTAGAGATTTTAGATTTTCTTGAAAAATCTCTAGGGATCTCTCTAAATATGTGGGCAGATATTATGAAACATGCAATGACAGTTTTTGCCTTTGACTCAAAGTGGTTGGAAAAAATGTTTATAGGGGCGTTCCCAGCACAAGTACTAGATAACTGGATTCCTATAAAAAGTTCATGGAGAATTATCCAAAAATTTTATGCAGAGACCCTGGAGCTATGCAAAGCCAGAGATAATAATTTGCATGAGGAAGCAGACAGAGCAGTAGTGTGGGTGTGTATATGGAGGTGATGATAACAGCATGGCCTGTCACTAGCAGTTGGAAAACTGAAGTTTTTCTGTGACTTCACTGAGTTTTGGCTCACCTTATCTAATGTAGAACTTCATCTTCTAAAAAGGTCACTATCAATAATTAATGACATAATACTTCATCTTCCCCTCATGTCATCTTTTTTTTGAAATTACAGGTTCCAGAAATACAGGTAAGAATTTATTAGCTGGCAGCTCTCTGCAATCAGCATTTATGAGACAGTGCCCCTCTGCAGAAAACATTCTTCTCCAGCTATCCTTTTTTTCTTCCCAGTAAAGCATTTCCTCCATTTTCCTTCGGCCTTTTTAAGGTTTGCTTTCCTTATTTCTTCCTGTCTGCAAGGAGTAAACTTTGTTAGTTGACTGATGTTGAACACTTTATTGAATAAATGTAGGCAACTGAAAATGTTACTGGGTCTGTATTGTTATAACATAAGCAGATTACATTACATTATTAGGCATTTACGCTACTATGAATATAGATCATTCTTTCTATTTTAAATAATGTTCATTTAAAATTCCAAGTCAAGAATGTTTGTTGAAAATTAGCCTTGCTGATGTAACTTCTGTTGCACTCTCTTATTGATATATGCAGTACAGCATATCTCATCTTGTACTGCTGTTATATGTATGTTATGTTCTAAACCTCCAGTGAAAATGAAACCATCAATAGATAGTCCCAGTGAGTAACATTTTTTATTGCTCACTGAGCAATTCGTGGTAATATTTAGCTCCTACTTTACCATCCCACGTTGCTACACGTGGTGTTATGGGAATTTGCTCTTTGTTTTTGTGATAATAATGAATCAATATCAAACCAGGTAGCCAGAAAGTCTCTCAGATTAGATAGTCCTGAGTCTCTGCTCAGTGTTCATTATAGATTAAATTGTGCATCTTGTTACCCCATTAATGTTTCCTATCCAGCATTTATGTTTAAGCCAGTCTTAATAATCTTGAGGAGAGACTCAATACTTTGCAGGAAGACTCTCCCACAGACTAAATCTTCACCAGGTAAGCACGTCTCTAGCCTAGAGTGTAAATACCCAACCAGAAGCTTTCAAGCTCAGATAATGACCCCTGCTTTTATCACGGAAATAAGGCATTTATCACATCCTGTCATAAATGCTTATGCATGACTAATACTCAGTTTGTGTCTATATGTAAACTTTCATTAGTTTTAATAACAGCTTTTCGCAGTAAACCTAGAGTAAAATAAGGTTACTTGCAGGCACTCTGGTTTAATAGGAAAACACTGCAGTGTGCTGGCAAGACCAGTGTCCTCACTGAATGCCATTAAATAAGATGCATTCTGTTTAAGATAGTTTTGGTCTCTGATTTTCTGACAAAACTAGCTTTTTCATCTCTCAGAAATTCCTTTAGTATTTGAGGACTCTACCATGTCACTTTGAAAAAGATAAATTATCTTCTTTGTAACTGGAATAGAGGCATACAGAGGCTAGGACTGAGGTCTAAAATGCAGCTCTATCAGCAAAAACAGTATAGATTGCTACATTACTGAGTGTAATCCAAATTCAGTTATTCAGAACTGCACTTTTGCTCTGTCCTTTGGTTTGAGTTCATTTTTCGTGTTTCTTTCACCCGTTTCTTTCTGGATTTACACACTAGGATTACACCATCCTCCTTAATATACCATCTTTTTCTGAGTGTCCTTGCACTGTGCCTGCTAGATCTTCTTATCCATCCAATTGGAGCCTCTCTTACTGTCTGTCCTATCATCTCAAACCATTCAGGTATTTCAGCTGATGCTTTCTGAACTTTTTCATAATTAGATGGCTGCATAATGTTGCTGTACCATGCAAATGTGCTTGTTGCATGGTAGTTTAGCTGCTACCATTTACTTAGCATCGTTCTACAGCTTAATACAAGGTGTGTCTTTCCTTCTGCCAGACAGCAACCTCATGTACTAAGATTTTAGTGTACATTCTGCTTCCTAAGTTAACTTGACATAGCCTTATAATAGAAAACCACTGTAAATACTCTCAGTTTCTAAGGGCCCTCAAGTTAAATTGCAACATCTGAAGAGCATTCTCATCATAGCTCTTATATTTTCTTCTTATCTTTTGTCTTTCTTTCCTATCTCTTGTCTTTTTTGAAATGTCCTGGCTACAAACAACTTACTAGTAAGCACTCATGGCTTGATGGGATTGTGGGCCAAGAAACTTTAAAACGGCTTTGTGGCAGATTTGTATTTCATGCTCTTTCACTGCAGTGAAGTGCTAAGCCAAAAGAGAAGGGAAGGTGAATGTTTGCTACTTTACAACACTTTCCCCATTAATGGGAAGGCAAATTGCATTTTCCTGAGAAGGGAAATTACATTTTCAAGGCAAAAACATGACCTCTCATCCCTAGCCAGTGCATAGAACTCATGACAGCCCATCCCAATTTTTGATCTTTTTATGTTTACTCAGTGAGTATCCTGGGGCTACGGCAACCCTGGAAGTGAGACACAACTTCTTTGTCACCCAGTTCCAATGAATAAGTCCAGAGGAGCCCTCTGGGCTATGTAGCTAAAGGTATAGCTGAGACTCACTAAGCAAACTACACTTGACCATAACTCATAACTACTGAGGCTGATGTGTCTTTTTTTTTTCTTTTCTTGCATAAACTTTCTAATGGACAACTTTAAAATCCATCCACTTTATTGTTTTGTTTCTTAATGGATTTCCTTCTTATTCTTGGCTTCCTGTACTTTTTTTATTGAGTTGCTCATGGACTTAAAAGTTCAAAAAGAAGAAAACAAGTCTGGTTCATAAAATGGCTGATTTTTTGTGAAGCACATGCTTCCTTTGGTCAGTACCCTATGACTTGTCAGTCAAACATCTGGGGAAAACTAAAATGTCAGCTCTTGTATTTTTCACATCCTGTTTTTCTATTTGCTGACATTGGTGCTATTATTGCTACTTTGGCCATCATAATAAGGGAAAATAGCACTCCACAGACTCTCTGCCACAGTACTCCAAGCAGCTACTCATGGAAACCACTTCTTTGTACACTGCTTTTCCAAAGAGGCTTTTTTAGCCATTGGTTAAATTAGATTGGCATTTGAATTTCATATTTTTCTCTGCCAGAATTGGCTTTGATCTGATCTCTGATAATAAGACAGTATTTTTTTTCTGGGATCTGTTTCCAAAAAGGTTTTAGGTAGTGTTGCTTTTACACACTGCCTTAGGTTTACTTCAATTTCAGCTCTAGCCTGACCATAGTCTCATCAAGTTCTTAATTTTTAAATAGAACCTTATGTTTAAATGTGATAGGAAGCCAGACTTTCAGCAGTATAAACTGAGGAGACTCCAGTGCTATATCAGTTTATTCCAGCTGAGGACCAGGCAAAAAATGTAAATGAAAATTCAAACAGATGTCGTTTAAGAATATTTGTTTATTTATTTATTTATTTTAATTTTTGTAACTCAGAAAATGTAGTAAAGTTAAAACTTGTGAAAGTGCCAACAATTAAGTGGCAATACTTTTGCTATGTTTTTTTGAGCACAATTATGGATTTCTGTAACACAGACATAATATGCTACAAAAATTCTTCATGGAGGAGAATTTAAAATTAAAAGTGTTGCAGCTCTAATGAATCACTTCTTTGTTTGTTTGGTTGGGTTTGGTTTATTTTTGGGGGGTTTTTTTGGTTAGTAATAATTAGTTTCAGTCTTGTTAATTATCAGGAGCTTCATTAGGAGATGTGATAGTGCTTGGTAGCCCTACTGTGGTATTATTTTGTCATTTGGGTATTTTATCATACAGTTGTATGCATATGTTCTCTATCCAAATCCTTTCTTTTCAATTAGTGGACTGATTTTCTGACCAGCAGAGCATAAGACAGAGAAATCAAACAGACTGAGCTTCAGCCAATAACTCAATTTTTTTTACCTGGCAAGGCAAGTAGTTTCTCTCTCACATGCATAGAGTTGACTCCTATTGAACTTGCTTGTGCCATGTCATCCATACCCTCAGCCCAAGGCCTCACTCCCTTCCTTTGAGGACCTCCACTCTCTCCAAGTAAGGATGAAATTATTCTACCAGATCAGTTTTACTGGATGGGATGAGCTCTAAGGTCCCAGGGTGGCATCTCAGACTCTGGACTCTGAAAGTTATGCTCCACAACAGCTTCTGTTGTCCTCAGAGAAAGCTTTTGGGGCATAAAAGAAATAGCCAAACACTGTTCAGCTGGTCAGAATGGCTCATGTGAATGAGACAGTGAGAATCTTACACTTCCATGCCAAACACAGAGCAGTAATGTGGTTCCTGTGCAGTACTGGTGAGGTGTGACCCCTTTAACAAATCTATTTGCTTAGGCTTGTGAGGATAACTAGAATTTGTCCTGATTTCTTATACTGGGGGTTTTCTATCTTAGTAAATGCACACAAATCTTCCACTTACAAGAAGTTCTGTGGGCAAAAAAAATATAGCAAGCCCTGGATAATCTGCTGTTTTTCCTACCTGCACTAGCATATGGGATATATCATGCATTGTTCTCACACTCATGTGACACGTATGTTTTGAGATCCACAACACTTTTCACAGTAAAGTTATATGCAAGAATATACAAACAATGGCTGGGAAAATGGATATGATATTATTTGATTTGAATATGCCTTTTTGTTTAGAGAACCTCACTAGCCATCAAGTTTAGATTGTTCATGGACTCAGCCAGTTTCATTTATCTTCACCACTACCCATTAGCATTTAAGGGCCAGGTGTAGGGTTAAAAAGATTGTAAACTTGAACACAGGCTCACAGGCTTCTCTCTGGCTAAGCAGATGGAAAATAGGTAAACAATTCACTTCAAACTGAGTCATAAAATCAGCATATACAGAGGGTGAGCAGGGAAAGCAAAAGGAAATGACAGATGAAGATAACATACAGTCACAACCTGTAAATGCTGTCTTAAAGCAATATAACTTGAAGAGAGCAAAATTCCAAGACTGGGAGGAGAAAGATAAAAAAAAAATTGAGTATGACATACAGATGCTAACATAGAGAAGTTTAAGTTAAGCTGTTTGAAGGTTGGAAGGCATTTGCACTTAAGTGAAGCATTCTGGTGCTTATACTGGACTAGGAATTGGTCTTACATGGTAGTTGTCCTTTCATTGATTTCCTTGACCTGTACTTTCCTATCTGTGACAGAAGTCATCAATTTGCTGTGAACAAATGGAAAATAGAAAGGAAAAGAGCAAACTCATTGAAAAACTCAAGTGGCAATTTGTGGAACTTGTTCTCTACTACTTATTCAAGTGCAATGCTGACCTCTCTCTGATTCCCTGGTCATTAGCCCAGGCATCAGTTCAAAGGTTCATGTGAAGGAAGTTAATGAAACTCTTGTGGTCCCCAGCAGCTACATGTCCTTACACCATTTTATACCAGCAAATTTGATAGGAAGTTGGATATCATAGGAGGCCTCAGCAAAATGGCTGTGTAGTAAAAAGACCCAAAGTAAGAGTTCCCAAGAGGGATGAATGAATACAGTTGCCATCATGTTGTGTAAACTATTTCTATTAATAGATAAACTTTTCCATTTTCAGGTCCAGTTTTGTAAATTTCCCATTCTATTTTTGAAAGGTTTATGGGACACGTAAATAGTTAATACAGTTTTCCTGATAAGTCTGCAAGATTTATTTTCAAAGTAACTTTTGCTGTTTCTAATTATACCTATTCATTTCCAGGAGTGCATTAAAAAATAAAGAGTAACTCAAAGTACTTTCTTCATACACTAGTATGTAAAATAGACCCGTATTTTTTTAATATTATGGAAGTAAGGAACAGGCCATGTACTATTAATTCTACAGTTTAGCAAGGGAAAGATTAATGGAAATGGTAAACCAGGTGGGAAATCTTTTTGTTTATAGACTGTTTCATCAAAGTTATTACTGTTGATTTAAATGCATTTTCTTCAACATGAAGAATGTAAATTTAAAAAATAATGAAAAGTGCAATATACAACTTGAAGACTGTAATGTTCCTGATAATTACAAAATTGAAGTCAATCCATTAGCTTAGTTTTCCTTAAATTTTGCAATATTCCATCTTCAAATTAAAGTAGGTCCTACAACAAAGAAATCAACCAAACCAGGTTGTATTCCTTAAAGAATCACAGAAAAGTTCTTCCCAAATCCTGAAATCAGACTCATAACACAGGGTGAAAATGTACCGGAAAGGCATGACGGCATGAATTAACCTAATGCAGTCCTATGAACTAATCCTTGGAGTTGTCACTGTGTGGTAGGATTTACTGATTTCAGTGTCTCAAGTAGCAGATCTCTCCAAAGCTATGTTATGTTGAAATCTTTGTCTATGGAGTGCCAGAAAGAATAAGATTTTTGGCTTGAAATGAACAGCATCTTTTTTGTTCATAAAGATAAAAATTTAGGGGATTAGATACCACCTCAGCAGCAAGGCTGTGTGTATTTCTGTGCACTTTCACAGTGACACATTAATGGATCTGCTCTGGTGCTTTCCTGATTTAAAACTCCTTGTGCACACAAGGCAGGGCTGGAAGTAAAATACCAGTTTGCTGAGTTAATTTAGAAATGCCTCTCAGATCTGTCACTATTCCTCTTTTTAATCAAAATACAGTTTGAATAGCAATAATACATTGCACTCAAATTAATATCCACCTCATACTGTCCTAGCATTTTGCGTACAAACTTCGGCTAAGCACATGAGCAATAATCGATCTGAGATATGCCAGGAGGTTTTCTCTGTGGCTGTTCGAGTGTTTCAACATGAGATGAACAGTGCCACTCTCATTGAAAGAAGCAAGCCCAGTTACTCAACCCTGAGTGTTGTGAAGGAGCCAAAGGGTGTCAAGCCAAGAAGCAGACAAGGATTCCTTTAGGAATGAATATTCCTAGGTGGTATAGACTGCTGGATTAGGAATGATCAATACTGCCAGGCAGGGAATGGGCAAGCCCAGGCACTCCAGGGTGTAGCACTCTTTTTGGACATGTAGAAGCTGATGACACAAGTAGATACAGCATGCTTAGAAAGTATCACATTTATTGTGTATGTTATGTACCATGAATTTGCATTGTGCACCCTGAAAAAGGTCAGGTTCACCATGTCTTTGAAATGGGTTGAGGAAGCAAACATACATGAACCCCACAGCAGACTGCAGTGGACAGGCCTAGGATTTCCTGATGGTTTAGGGCCCATTTGTAGGTGCTGCAGAACATCTGCAAGTCCTGCGCAAATAGTGAGACTTCCCAGATTCTCACTGGATGAGAGAACACATGCACAGGGCAAAGGGAAGGAGCCATGGCACAAGACTTTGGATACTTTTCAGGCAGGAGAGGGGGCCAACATGGCTGTGCCAGACATCTTATAATAAGGTACATTTTCTGTACCAAAGATTGCGCTGCAGTTTAGAGATGTCTAAGCTAGCTATGGTAGTAGTAGCACAACACAGGCTGTCTACATTTGCAAGTACTGCAGCCTGACAGGAGTGAATCTGTAGAGGAAACACTGCTGAGGACCTAAAGTCTACAATGTACCCATTTCCTGGTGAGTTAGTTTTACTTCCAATTAGCTCTCTCTCAATCCCAGTTGGCAGCTGCAGTCCACTGAGTCTGCTCCTGGAGGAGTTCTTTGAGGTTAATTCGAACTGGATCCAGTTAGCATGGTACAGGATCCCTTCACAATAAGAAAAGAGCACCATAAGGGACACAATCAGGAGATTCACTTCAGCTATGTACTCCTCATCCAGACTAGAGCACTAAAGTAGCTGTCCCAGAGAGGTCAGCATGAATTGATTTAGCCAGCCAAGCAGTTGGATTTGCTGGTCTATGCAGATGTCCATGCTGGCACAGCAGAACTGCTGGTGGTGTCTGAGCTTGCCAGCTCAGTTCACAGCACAGTGCAGGATTTAGTCAAGATCAAAAATTATTTCAGCAACATAAAGAGTCCAAAGATTGAGAAAGAGACAAAAGTTTTAGAGCTGCTCTCTTACTGTGTGCTGATATTGAATGTTGCTGACAAAAACTGATGTGCAAAAACCTTAGGCTGATGGTTTCAAAAGTAGTATTTGTCTTGGTGTCATCATTTTGACTTACAAGGCAAAAGTCCGTAAGGAAGACAAACTGAGAAGTTATTTTTAAATATATTGGCACAAAAGGCTTGCCCAGGCCCACACAGGAGGTCATAGGCAGAAACATACACACTCATCTAAGAGGCAATGATCCAGGCTTTTGAAATCATGCAGAGAGAACTACAGTAGTAAAGAGCATCTATACCTTTAGCAAAATAGAAATAGAATTTGCTATTCGTGGTAGCCAGGCTTATTACAGTTGTTGTCTGGGTAAAATCAGGCTTCAAAATTTGTAACTGAAACTGCTGAAGATTGCCCCACTTTACATTTTAAATTGCCTTTTTTTTCATAGTTTGGATAAAGTAATTTATTTCTAGAAAAACATAGAAACCTATTTACATTTTAAAAATATTTAAATAACTAAATGTTATTTTAAGGAAGGACGACAATGCAGATACAGCTGAAATCAAAGACATTATACTAAGGTCTCCACCATTTGCAAAGCTTCAGAAAAAAAAGTAAATTACAATCAGAGAATAAATGTCATGGACCTTCATCAATGATTTTTATACGGGTGATATTGAAAGAAAAGCATTGACATTATTGACATACAGCCATATGGGAAATGACAAAAGCTATTGCAGAAACATATTTGTCAATGCAATATCTTCTGAGTTACACAGATGCAGTTGTGTGGCACACCCTGCAGTAAAGAGCTCTGGAGTCTGGAAGATGGCAGGCAAATTAACAGTTTTTTGAGATGGGGGCAGAATCCCATGTCACAGTTCACTGAAGTTACAAAACACACATTGACCATCTTGTCTGCTGAAATGGATTGATCCATTTCCACACACAGCAATATAAGGCAAACTTATATTGCTGTCTATTCACATTTCTAAATGGGTATTTGTTTATTTATTGCTGTTTTTTAAAGCAGATAGAAATTAATGTCACATTTGCATAAAAATTGTAAAGGTTTAGATTATAATCTCTGAAGGAATTTTTTTAAACCCAAAATTTCTGCTATTTCTCTTAATCATCCATATATAGATGTGCTTGAACTGTGCTGGCTCAGGTAAAGTTTTTCTGCGACTTACACAGAATGGTTGGATCAGCTTTTAAATGCAATAGTTTAATTTGTTCCTGCAATTCATCTTAGGTAGCCTTCAGATTTGAACAAAACAACATGACTCAGGACATTTGAAATAATCACTGTGATGAAATACTAGGTGAGAGGAATGCAGCCTGCTGCCCTACAGATGAATTCTGCCAAGCAGCTAACAAATCCCAACCAGTCCGAGTATCTTGCAATCTTAAATGTTGTGCCAAGACAAAAGAATAGAGGAGATGTGCAGCCCTAAAACACAGTATTCCCATGATAGTAACAGGCATGGAGTTTGCAGGGCCTCGGGAACTGAGGCTTGCCAGGTTTGTTCTTTTTAAACTTTTCTTGACCTCCCTCAATTTTGTTTTACATGGCTTATCTCTAACAGCAGCTTTTCTAATTGAAATGAGAATTAGTTTGGTTGTAATATGGAGCTGCAGACCAGTAAAAAAAGAGTCAGAGGTAAAAGCATGTTAGCAAACGTATAAAACTAAATTAGGCAGATCCTAGGGGGAAGAAGAAGAAGAAGAAGAAGAAGAAGCCATTAGCATGAACATCATAGTCCCTGAAATGACCAATTCCAGGTACTACACCTCACCATAACATCACAAACCACCACCACCAGAATGAAACCACCAACTCTGGGACTAGCAGAGCAGGGGAAAGGTGAGGATAACATCCAGAAAAGGAGTAAAAACTAGGAAGTTTTTAGGTTTTAACTGTAATGTTATTAATACTGATCTTTTTCTCTGTTTAGACGTCTTTCTTTTTCTGCTATAATTACATCTGCTCTAGTAATGATTCTTATATTAGACTCTCAAGATTCAGTTATAATAATTACAAATTCTTGGGTTTGTGTATATATATATGAGGTGCGTGTCCTCTGTGCCCATAAACAAGTGTAACTATAGGCAGACATCTACATAAAAAACCATTGTTTCTATGTACTTTCTGGGATAAACTTTCAAAGGACCACTGAAAAGGAGCATAATTTATATATGTATTTCTGTATTCAACTGTTCTGACAAATTATTGCACCTAAATATGAAAACAGAAAAGTCACAGGAGACTACGTGCAACTGAAAATAGGTGCAATTTCAGATTTTGTGGAGATATTAAGAAAAGCACTTTAATTTCTTTCCCCTGACACCCAAGATAAATAGAGACCCCAAAAAACAATATTGCTTTCATCTCCTTTTTTGTTGTTTATCGAAAGAATTCTTTGTATTTTTTTGGTCATGAAATTTAATATTTGGGTTGATTAAAGTGAAAAGTTTGGCATGTTATTCACAATAGATTGAATAAACACAGGGATTTTCCCAGGGTGAGGTAGGGAGTGTGTACAGTTCAGTAGTATTTTCCTCTTTCAGTGGACAATCATCACAGTGCAACTGGATCAGAGCAAGGATGACTCTCAGCTCTGCAATCTGCTGAATTTATTCGGTATTTTTAAGTTTAAGAAGAAATCTGAGTGATCAGCCAGGATTGTATGATCCCAGTAATTAAGGTTCACACCAGGCCATGCATTCTGAGATGCGCTGGTGCTATTATCAGCTTTCATCTGCCTGCCTCCCGTTTGTTTTACTGTATGCACAGATGCACAGACGAACATTGCCTCAGGAAAAAGATCTGCAGGAACCCCTTCACTTGCAGATTTGTAGAATAAGCTATTTGGATCTCAGCACAAGTATTTTCTCTCAATGCACGCACATAATTTTCTCGTGAATGGGATTTATGTGTGCACATCAAAAGAGGAAAATCCCTAAGGGCTCAGTTTAAACCAACAATAGCAAAGAAATTCAGGAATCTCTCACCAGAGCATGCCCTGCTTTGCCTACTTTATATCACGAAGACTTTGAATGAAGTCTGTGGCAGCCAGGCAAAACAGGACATGAATTGGCTTTATGACTGTTCATTTTTAAAGGCATACAATTAAGCCCTTAAGAATTTACTGGCTTCCTAATGAGAGCACATCAGCTGTGGGAGATAGTGTTGGTGATAGCTGGATGCAGGCAAGGTGAAGGAACCCTCACCCCCACCATGGTTTTGGGTGGCAGCACTGTGGCTGTGCTCACAACAGTGCCTCTTAACAGGTTTTGCTTAGGTATGAAGGGAAGAGGCTGTGAAATACAAAAGTGGTCTATGCAGGTGGCATTAGCACCGTGATGAGGATAGGGCTGGGGTGAAGGTGCTTGGGGTTTGGACCATTCCAGTGCTATTCCTGAGCTACAGAGGCCTGATCCATAGGTCTAAACCAGAGGCTGAGTGCTGTGGGTCTCCCACCCTGGGGGCTGGCTTCTCAGGATGCTGCTGGAGCAGGGGCCCATTTCAAATAATACTGATACCACTACTATTACTAATAACAACAACAACAATAAAACAATAATAATTACGCAACAAAAATAGCAATAACACATAATTTCCTGTAATTATATGAAATTGTATGCTGATATAATTAGTATGTGTTCGAGTATAATTGATTCTGTTATAATGTGATATAATCTATTCTGCTAAGTAATAATAATAATGATGCTTAAATAATAATAATAATAATAATAATAACAATAATAATAGTAGTAATAATAATAATAATCCCAAATACCGGGCGCGGAGCGGTGCGGGCCGAGCTGCGCGGGCGGGCGCGGAGCGGAGCGGGGCGGAGGCGGAGCGCTGCGATGTGCAGGATGTCCTTCAAGGTGAGCCGGGAGCCTCAAGGGGACAGGGGCGCGGGGATGCGCGTTTGGGTTCCCGCTTTGCGCTTGTCATGCCGGCACCCCGTAGAGCGCTCTGTCGTGTCCGTGGGTTTGGGGGTTTTATTTTTTTTTAGGGAAAATGGTGTAGGGCGGAAGGAAAGACAGCAGTAATGTCCTTCCCGGGCTTTTGGGTGCCCCGGGAGTGCTGCGGTGGCCGCTGATGGAGCGGGCGCTTTTCACAGCTGACAGCCCCTAAAGGGTGCGTGCCTTATGTTACATAAACTGCGAGCTCCGTGGAGCTTTACTCTGGCTCTGGGGTGACCGGGCTCCGTGCTGTGGATTTTGGTGCAGTCAGGAGCCTCCTCCTCACTTTTGCGACCATCTCTGCTGGTGCTGGTTGTGTAATAGTTAGGAGGCAGTCTTTATCCGTGCTCTTCCTTTCAGGCTGTGGTGGCCACTGAAGCCAGACTGGTTCGTTCCCTTTGCCAGATGTGATTCCTGCCACTTTTTATACTTCTTCCATCCAAACCCACACAAGAGCAGTCATTTCAAAAGATTGCCTCAAAGAAGTTTTTTTTTTAATCTAAGGACAGGATTAATAAGATTTTTTGGCAAAGAGGTAAGCAAGCAGCAATTTACTAATGATGTTAACAGATAATATTTATGATGGATGATCTTCTCTGTTGTGCACTTTCTGGATGCTGTGCTTGCCCTTCTCTTATTGATCAGCAGCTCAGTGCCAGTCCTTTGCCATATTGCTTGTGTGGCATTTTTTGATTTGATGGATTATTCCCTGTACTTGCCTCTCTCCCGTCAGGGTGTCTCCCCCCTGGAATGCTGGTGCTTTGATGTCACCGTGTCAGTTCGATGGTGGCGCAGCAGGTGGTTCCCACCTGCAGTTAAAGCCCTGCTGGGGAGGCAGCAGAGAACCTTTGCTCCCAAGGCAGCTCAGTCTTACACTTGGTGGTGAAATCATAGAATGCCTTGGGTTGCAAGGGACCTTAAAGACCATCGTGTTCCAACCCTCTGCCATAAGCAGGGACACCTTCCACTAGACCAGGTGGCTCAAAGCCCCATCCAGCCTGACCGTGGACATTTCTAGGGATGGGGCATCCACAGCTTCTCTGGGGAACATGTTCCAGTGCTCACCACCTTCACAGTAAAGAATCTCTTTCAAATATCCACTCTAAACCTACCCCCTTTCCGTTTAAAAAAATTTGTCCTTATCCTATCCCCACATGCCCTTGTACAAAGTCCCTCTGCCTCTCTCTTGCGGGTGCCATTTAGCCGCTAGAAGGCTGCTCTAAGGTTTTCTCAGAGCTTTCTCTTCCCCAGGCTGAACAACCTCAATTCCCTCAGCCTGTCTTCTTAAGAGAGGTACTCATGATCATCTTAATATCCCCCTTCTGGATTTGCTCCATCAGGTCCATATCCCAATGTTGGAGGCCCCAGAGGTGAGCATAGTACTCCAGGTGTGGTCTTACCAGAGCAGAACTGAGGGAGAGAATCACTGTCCTCAACCTGCTTGTCTGGATTCTTTTGATGTAGCCCAGGATACACTTGGTTTTCTGGACTGCAGTCTCTGTGGTCATCCCCTTTTTGGTCCTGCGTTGGTCTCACACCTAATTTCTTTTTTTTCTTAGTTTTTCTGTCCCTTCATTCTGTCTATGTGAGTTTTTTCCCACCTTCATTACTCACAAGCATCCACCCTAACAGCCCCATGTTCCTGGTGATGCCAGCTTCTTTTTCTTTCTTATCCTTTTTCTTATGCTTTCTTATCCTTGTTTATTTAACTTGTTCTTCTGGTCTTAGTTTCTGTTCTATCCCTATCAGTTCCTTTCCTGTGCCCTATTTCTCATGTTGTATTCCCTCAAGTTTTCCTGCTCTAAGTAGCTCACTGCTTTCCCTTCCCTCTGAAGAACTGCAGACCATACCTCCCTCCCTCTGTTTTCTCTCCCTTTCCTCTGACATTTTGTTTGGCATTTTCTCTTTCTCTCAGATCATGAACTTAACTTGGATTCTTACTCTTTGCCACTGGCTGTTCACATTCTCCATCTTATTATCCTACTTACCCATGGCATAGCATTTATCTTTCTTTCTCACAGGAATGTCCTCTCTTCTGCCACATTTTGCCTGACTAAAACATTCATATATAAAATCACCTTTTCTTTTTATCAGGATCCTTTATGTAGGATATATTGCTATCTATTAGATAGAACTCTGCTCCTAAGTTGCACTAGCATTTTCCATCATGCTTGATCCTGATTTCCAGCTCTTCTTTAAACTTTTTTTTTCAATACCTCTTTCCCATTAGGACTGGTTTGGAAACTAAGAAAGAAAAGGGAAATTTCTTGCATTTCGCCAGCACAAGGAACAAGCCTGTGGGCAGACTAGCATTCTCTTTTTCCTTTCTTTTCTTTCTCTTTGTCTATTGCCCCTCTGCAAGATCCCTGTTTAAGAACTGCACTCTTTCTCCTCAGCAGTCACCCCACTGTCCCCTGCCCTTTCTCTGCAAACAGCAAACCAAAAGTAGGGCAGGGAGCAGGAGCTGGTGGTCACAGCATTTATACTTTCCCCCTCAATATTCCTGAAATGGCACAGATACCTTAGCACAATTCATTTGTTTTCTGTATCCCTGCAGAGAAACGGGTTTGTCAGATTTATAATATATATTTTCCTCTAGGCCATTTTTGAAGAAGTGTTTGTGCTAATGTCAATACAGCATGAATATAATGCCAGCTTTCCATCTTTGGGCTCTCATAAAAGCATACAAACAATCAAAATCATTAGCACAGCCAGATATTAAAATAATGCTTTAGAGAACTTGATGAAGTGAAGGAACTTTTATCCTGAAAGTTACTGATGCTGGTACAAGTGGCATAATGAAACAAGCAATTTTCATGAAAGCTATTAGCTAATCATTTTCAAATGTTTATTACATTCTGTTCCCAAGCTGTCAGTGCTGAGGATCCATTGTTTACTTTGAGGATGCTTTAGGAGCAGACTAGCTTTATGATAAGAATTACATAAAAATTTTGTCCAATTAATCTTTTGGAATTCAACATTACCTCTCCCTAGGGAGTATCTGATGAGACATGACTGAGTTCATAAGCGAACAGCAGCAGTCACATCCTGCAGCTTTAAACCAATTTATTGCTAAAAAATAATTCAATTAATTGGATTATTAACCCCAAAGTGCTGTCTTACATTTTGCCTACTAGTGATGTCAGTATTGCTGATGAAAATGAAGATCACAGAGATGTAGATGCAGAGACATAAACTGCCACACAGTACACAATGAGTCTGTACTTGTAAGGTGCCCAGATCATCTGAATGATTTTGCACTTTCATTCATTTTAGCATGTACAATAGCTCAGATTTGCATCTGATTTTTTTTAATCCAATCACTGGATGGTTGATGGTCTGAGTGTGCTGTATACTCTACTTTTATACAAGGGATCCCAAGAAACCCAGGAGCACAAGGTGAAGTAGAAGTGCTTAATAGGAGTCAGTTCAAATGAGAAAAAACTTAGTTTTGTGTCCTTGGTGCACTGGAGAATTCTTCCATTGCTTGGGTCTGATCCAAAGTATAAGGACAACTCTCCTGGAGAGCTACTGTAGGACATACAGGAGAGAAAAAAGAGGTAGGAATTTATGACTCATAAGGCCAAAGACTTTGAATTTCTCTACTTCCAGAGCAGCTTCACACTGGACATTTAGTTCTCTTCTCACATGACTGGTGAAAGCAGGTAAGGAGTTCCTGGATATGGATTCCAGTTCCTGCCTCCCTGACCACTGAAAGTGGTGGTGTATGATGAGCCATAATAAAATTCAGTCTGCTACTGTGCCCTTGTAGTTAAAACTGGGGTGGATTAAATAAATCTCTCCCTTTATGGATGTATTGCCATACCTCTAAATTTTCTAAAACTTTAAGGGATAGTTTGGGACAATAAAAGGTAAAGGATTTGGTTGTCCATTCTGTAAAGTCTAAACATAATTCTTTTGCAATAGCTTTCCAGTGAATATCATAATAACAAAGCCAATAAGGCAATATTCCTAACTGCCAGCTCTGTAAATAAATATACATCTAATAAATCAGAGCAGAAAAGGGCAACATGAGCCTCTGTGTGTTTAGGTCAATTGTTTGCTTTTACATAAAATTTTAGTGGTTCTAAGGGTAAAGATAGGGAGACACTATAATGTTGCTAGCAAGGAGGGTATAAACTACTATCTCTACTTTAATCAACATTATCTACAGATACTCCAGGGAAATACAACAGCTGTGAAAAGAAGATCAGAATTTAGCTTATTGTGCTTCCTAAAATTTTCAGACTCCTGCCCCTGCGTGTGCTGGTGCAAGAAATACCACTATCAATTTATAGGAAGTGACTTATAATTTACTGAATGGTTGGAACATCTCTCATCTAAAACAGCTGTCAGTTTTCCAACCTATTAATATTAAAAATACAACCCATGGAAAGTGCTCAGTGTGACAGACCTGGGATAGATTCAGATTCATGATTCTTGTGTCTACTGGTTTCTGCAAAGTTTATTGTCTTCATGTCAGTGAAGGCAGCAATTTAAACTGTGCTGTATATGTGCATTTTAATTATAAAGCATAAAACTATTGAATCCTGATTCCCTGCCATATTACATGTGCACACTGACATTTAGACAAGAATGCCTATGTAATTTCTGAAGCTGAATGATTGACTTTTATATCCACTCTGCACTCTCTCTGGGTTATCCTGAAGGCAGGGTTTGCTGCAAAGCAATGCCCCTGGGTATTTTTGACTCTGCTTTGGTGTGACTATTGGTGAAGTGATGTTTTACACCTCTGTAGGTGGTTTAGGCCCTTATTAAAAAATCAACAGCACAAGTCTGCTCTAGAATATGTATCATTGCCATCACAGTGTTTCCCCCCACACTTCACCCTGACAGTGCTTACCTGTCAAGGTAGAATATTGGCAGCTGTCTGCATCGATTAGGTAAAGAGGGTAGGAGCAAAGTCCATGTCTTTCCCTTCTGTCCTTTTCCTGTGCTGGAGCAGTCATCATTCACTCCTACCCAGGAGATATTGCACATGCCCACAGTCCCAGGGTGTTAATTCCAGGCAGGAGGTAGAACAAGCAGTCTGGGAGATGCATGAGCAATACATTTCCTGTATTGGAACTTTGTGTGCAAAAAAGAAGGGGATGACAGAGAGCTAATCCGAAACCCAAGAGGATGTCCTGCAGCAGGACATGTCAGCAGGATTCTTCAGCCTACTGTGGCCAGCCCCACCACAGAAGCAGACAATATAGACATCACTGAGCATGTTGTTTTCTGTGATGTTTCCCTGTGGATCTGGCCTAGTATCATCCTTTCTCATTACAGGGCAATCTAAGAGACATAGGCTGCCATGGACACAAGGAAGACTTGAAATAACATGAGGAAGCTCAGGAAGACTGGTCTCTTTAATTGCAAAAAGAAATTAAATTAGCTTCCTTTCCATGCTCTGGGCTTGAAAGAACAGCACATTAAGCTGAAACTTTCCTGTCTTGAATGCAGAATGTATGGGATGTGTATGCTTGCCTAGTGCATTTTCCAAAGGGATTTATTTCTGCTTTTTTTTTCTTTTTCCTTTTCCTTTTTTTCCACCAGAAAGAAACACCACTTGCCAATGCTGCATTTTGGGCTGCAAGAAAAGGAAACCTGGCTCTGCTCCAGCTGCTGCTGAACAGTGGGCGAGTAGATGTGGACTGCAAAGACAGCGTATGCACACAATGCACCTACAGCCACAGCACTCATTTTGCATCACTTTCCATAGCCCACCATGCAGAGGGTGTAGTAAGGATCTAACATGAAACATATGGATGTCTTATGGTACTTCAGGATGATTTAAAACCTTCTCCTGTCAGTAATCAAGCTTGAAACGTGAGATAAAATAGTGTGATGATTTACATCAGTGGCAAGGGGTTAAGAATTTGCCAGCACTCAAAAATGTGTCTTACACAGTTATTTGTGGTGCTGACATTACAAACACACATCCTAGCACCTCAGGCTTCTCTTTGCAAAGGAATGTCATTGCAGTAATAGATCACAGTGAAGAGGTGGCTGAATTGAGCCCAGGTAGCAATGATTCTGTCAGCTAACAGACCTTCTCATAATTAGAACAACTGCTGGCCTCCTAAATTCTTCCTCCTCCACCCAATCTCTGGACTGGGCACCAACATGAAGGCACAAGATTGCCAAGCAAGAGGAGCCCATACACATGACAGATTTCATGGGAATTTCCTTACTGTAATTGACATGGGTTGAAATTAGTTTTGAGATTATAAATGGGTTGATAACACAGATAATGAGCAGGTCTTTCTGTTCTGCCTACAACACATGGAGAGATACTTGATTGTGCTGAGTCAAAGAGCAAGGGGAAAAGGAGGGTGAGAAGTTCCAGGTTTCTTTTGTTTAGCATTGGGACTGACTGACACAGAGTCATGCTGGTGTTGGTAAGGACTGATGCCACTTCCAGCCCAAAACATGAATTGCCACAGCTTCTCTCACTTTGAATACCTTCAAAGTGTAAGAGATTTTTCTAAGCCCATTGACTTTAATGTATCTTTTCATTTTCATTTCATTTTTGCCCTGTAGGCAAGTATTTGTCCTACAGCACTTCTGGAGCTGCTGCTGTGACTGTCCTTCTGACAAGGGGGGGAAGGTTGTTCAAATAGAGGCTTGTAGTAAACGGGACAGAGATCAGTATAAAAAAATAAAGTCACTACTGTTCATTTTTTCTCAAAAAAAGGCTAACTTTGGACAAGGACTTTCACACTGCACTGCAATAATAATTGTATCAGACATACACATTCTCTAGACTAAATGTTTTTTTACAATTAAGACCGCATGTTTCTTTTTTGTAACGTCACCCATTCCTTCTTTAAATTGAGCTGTTCTGTGTGAATGGTTTTGAAGGATGTGTTTCATCCTTATGCATGTGGTTTCTGCATATTGTCCATACACTGCATACATATAAATCTTACTTCATTCACTGGAAGTGACCTTATAGTGTACTGAGGGAGTTGAACACAGATTTCTGTACAGAAAGTTCTCTCTTACAATGTGAAGAGTCACTGAGTGAGTTTGCTCTCATTATTTGGATAGGGAATTGCTGTTCAAATCACCCAGCCCCTTCTCCTGACTATGACTCAGAATTCTGAGTGACTCAGCTGAGTCACTCAGCTCCTGTGTCTGTGGTTATTCTTCTGGAAATGATGCAAAGAACTTTGGTATTCTCTGCTTAAAAAGAGAAAAAAAAGCTGTTTAAAAACTAAGCCCATTCTTTTTATATTTGTTGCACTTATTTTGGGACAATAAGGTATCATAAGCTCCCTACAGCTTTTTGGCAGACATGCTGTCTCATCCAGACAGCCTGATTCATTGCTGTAGGTGTCTGTTGAAGGTACTGACTTGTTTTTCCTTACTCCCAGCTTGGCACAACAGCTCTGATGGTAGCATCTTACTATGGCCACATAGATTGTGTACGGGAGTTGGTGTTGCAAGGAGCAGATATCAATCTGCAGAGAGAGGTAGGATTCAAACAGGGCTTGATTAAGTGACTGTTGGTTACAAATAATAAGAGTGTTGTTCTGCTGCTTGTTGCCAATTGTTTCTTTGTCATTTGCTGTATAGTGTATTTATAACATGTATAGCAGGTTCTGTTCTGAGGACATCAGGGAATCAGATATCTGGAGTTTACAACAGAAAATCAGATGCCAGAGGTACATTTATAATAACTCATGAAACTTTTTCAGCACATCTGGTTGGTGAGGGTCAGTTACACCTGGGATGTAACCCCCCATGGCTATGCCATTTATGTATTTGCAGTTTTACTTTTTGGCACAACAGTTTACAGATCTCCAGATGGGATAAATAATAAGAAGACCTTTACCATTTGATTTGCAGCCTGGTCATTAAAACAGAGTGGATGCCGTTGCTAGCACAGGGATTATTTTTGACTCTGTATGTTTTGGAGTTTCTGCCTTTTAGTCTGAGTCAACTCATCTCTAGCAGCCACACAGCTTTATCATCTGTACCCTTCCCTGCATCTCTGCTTGGCATTCAAGGCATGTCTTGCACCATGACATCAGCATGGAAGGGACATCAGCAACTGATTTTTTGGGGAAATTGCCTTTCGCTCATACTCCGTGCAGACAGTTGTAAGGATTGCAGTTGCTCTGGTCTGCATGTTGACTGCTCAAAGAGCAGAATTGCTCTGGGACAACCACTGGTTTTAAGAGAAGAGGAGTGTAAGGAGGGCATGAAATTACGTGGGATGGTGGCAGGTAATGCAGGATAGCAGTGTGCTCATTGCTCAAACAGTACAAGCCAAGGTTTCTTACTTTCTTTGGTTACCTGGAACCAGAGCATTAATCTCATGCTGACATCTGCAAGTTATTGAGTCAGTGAATGCCCTGTTTTATGATGTAGGTGTCTTTGCACTTACTGGCCTAAACTTGCTCTAACCATGACTGTCGGTGTCTTTCAGTGGGGTCCTGTTCTAACAAAACATGTACTTAAATACGTCCCTTCCCTTAGGTAAACATTGCTTGGAAAGAAGCAACAAAAGAAAAAGTTAAGAACAGTTTTATGGAGCTGCGCTTGATTATCACTCAGAAAATACTGATTCAACAAGCCAACAAAAAAGAAAAAACACTGAAAGCCTCCAAAATCACTCTGTTGCAGAAAGGGAGCAAAACAGATGAAGTTTAAGCACTAAAGATCAATGGCACTGTTCTGCAACTAAATGTGGTTACTCCAACCACTGCTCTTGTTCTCTGAAGTTATTGTGAAGTTCAGGGAAAAGAGAGTCCCATAAATGTGCCCAGGAGAGCAGGCTCTTAAATTATCTAAATGGGGCCATGTACTGTTGTAAAGGCTTTGGGCACTGGAGTGAATTTCACATCTAGCTCCCATTTCCTGTAGTTTCTACATGGGGTGAGAGAGCCCAAAGTCAAGAAAGCCTGCATCTATCTCCCTTCCTTCCCTTCCTTCCCTTCCCTTCCTCTCCTCCCTCCCAAATGCTGGACAGATTTTTCAGTGCAGTGGGAAGAAGACTGAGTTAAGATACCTGGTGTCCTCTGGAGTCTTCAAATTCATCATGTCTTTTCAGCTGATATTCAACTTATTGAGCTCGATACTTTTTAATTTGAAATGTCTATACTTCAGTCAAGTGTGTTATGTGTTTGTTACTATTTTATTCCATTTTTCCTTTACAGTCAGGTGCAACATCTCTGTTCTTTGCTGCACAGCAAGGCCACAATGATGTAGTGAAGTTTCTCTTTTCATTTGGAGCCTCCACTGAATTTAGGAATAAAGTAAGATGATGTGTCTATTTTTGCATGCTGATACATCCTGACAGTCAAGGCTGGGTTTTTGTATTCATATGAAACATGACAGGGAAGTGTTAAGATGATGAAATTTCCTCACGTGAACAGTTTTGAGTAATGGAACACATTGTGAAATATTAACTTTGGACTAGCTTTTCCTACCTGGACTGAATGGCATAAGTTCATCAAGGTCCCTTGATAGTGATATGAGTCTTTCTTCATAAGCCATCCTCCAATACAAGTTCAAAGGGTCTTTTTGTACATACCAAGTAGGATTCTGATTTAGGTGTTTATGTCCTCTGGTTGCATAGAACTTACATTTTATCGACACTGGGATGTCTCTGCATGCCACCATAGGATACATAAGAATATAATGCTTCCAGTCCTCCCTAAATTCCTACTTTCCTATCTGGGATAAGAAGATGAAATGCACCTCAGAGCTTTTATTTCTTTATTCAGGCAAGTACTTTTCCAAAATCTTCTTAGAATAGCCAAAAGCACAGGTGACAGGACCTGGGTTCCTCACCCCTCATGGGGTCAACAGCCGCAAGATCAGCAGTTCATCACTGACAGCAGTACATCAACCAATTTTTTTTGCCCAAGCCAGTATTAGCACCTCTGCTGTCAGCAAACAGGGGGAAAAGCACCATATTTTCATGAAGTATACTTGTTCTTGACATGCTGGCTACATTTTGAAGCATTTGCATTGTCTGGGGAGGAGGACACTTGCCAGTCACTTATCCTGGGATCCCTAGTGATGTCTTTGAAGAAGCATTAGTTCTTTACTCCACATTAATCAATTTCTCAGGATATTTTAGTCTGTGATTTGAATGATTCTCTCAATCCATACCTGCTTTCTGGAGTCCCTAGAAATACAGGCTCTAAACATAAGGGAATTGATGGAGCATCAGAAACTCAGCTCCTTATGCTCTAGGGGCTAAAATCCTCTTAATTTGTGGTCAGAGTTCAAACATATCCATAGAGTAGGATTCTGATACCCCAGGGAGCTGTGCTTGTGGTGAGCAACCCTCTGACTGCAGCAGCAATCAGTAATAAAAGCATGAATGAAATTGTGGCTGTTTAACACAACACAGAGTGCAGCTGTGAAAGTTGGCAATGCAGGAGGTTGCTGTGTTAAATACAACAGCTGTATGTTACAATGCTGGAAAATCTCATGTGGGACAAATTTCTTGGGTAAGGTTGCACATTCAAATAAATGTTGCTTCTCTGATTTTTATTTCAGGGTATGGCTGGGGGTTAGCAAGATTCAGAGGGGTCATCTTCCCTTACATTCAGCTGGCAAATCAGAGGCTCAGTACCTTATTCTGTATAGAAAGACAGTTGCATTTTCACTCAATCTTTTCACAGCCTGTGAACTAGGAGTTTGTGAAAAGGCCAAGATGTGATCCAAGAGGTGAACAGCAGACTTGAAATTGTCTCATCCTTCATGACAATATGCAATCTTTTATGAAGCATGCAAAATATATTGATGTGAAATACTAGGGCAGATAAAAGAGAAAAGATCTAAATTATAAAAGAATATTCCTGTGTTCAGATGCTCCAAATGGCTTCCGTCTTTGGACAAATGCAAGTTTGGGGTCTACTGTTGCTCACGTTTAAAATTTAATTCCAGAGCCTTTTTCCTGCCTGACCCTGCTTCTGAACCCAGACCTGACTTGGTCCGTATGCCAGTCCCAAGTATCTTTTGAGCTGCTGATTGCTCTTCCTCTCCAGGCCACAGCTTTCTGTTACATGCAGACAAGCTGGTTGAAAGATAAGACCAGCTCCCAGTGGGTGTAACATGGGAAACTGTCTGTGATGTGCATGTGAGATGATTTTCCAGCAGCATCACTCAGTGTGTGCCTGAGCGGGAGGCACCAGTCAGGTGTAGTGCATGGACAGTCCACATCTTCCCCTGTATCAGTTCAATCTTCTGATTTAATAATGTGGTTATCATAGCTTGGAATAATTCCATCGTTCTGTTAACAGGTGACCAAGGTGACAGGCTCCTCTATCCCTCCCAAACCCCAGAAACAATATAGTTGATAAAATACACCTTTTCAGGTTAGGAACAAGGCATTTTCTCACTAAGACACTCATCTGGGAGCAGCACTGGAAAAGATATGGTTGATCCTGTTTTTAAAGGGCAATGCAAAATGAATCCATTTGCAAAGAATATACATATATATTTCTATTATAAATTACGACATGGATTTGGAATAAGCACACAAAATGAATGTATCCTAGAAAACAGAGACCTAACTGAGGAACTGCAAAGTCCAACATCTTTTTCATGCACTTATCTGTAAAGTATGATTATTACATTTGTTACTCATATATGAGAATTCTGGAGAACTATCTTAATACAGGCACACTATTCTTGTTAAGCTTTGTGTCATTAGAATCGATATGTGCTATGGCAGGCAAAGTAGAACTATTCTAAAATGGTGTAGTAAAGTAATTAGCAATAAATGCTGATGTTCTAAAGAGAATGAATAGCACTATTGGAGGTTATTATATAATTATTACATATAATATTAGTCATTAATATTATTCTGCATTGTCCCAGTCTGACATCCACAGAAATATTTAACATAGGTTGAAGCTTTTTTCTTTTATTCTGATAGATGTGATAAGCATGTGAGTTCTTAAAAAGCATGATGCATGTTTTCTGAGCAGCACTGCAGGTTGAACAGTATGTCAGAGGCTGCTTTTCAGCAGGCACTGATTGCAGAAGAACAGTTCTCCTCCTCTGTACCATTTTTTTAGAGATGGTAAAACAAGGTATAATTCTAAGCTATTTCAAGTGATGATGACAGAGGAAAGGGGTCAGCAAATAGACAGGGAAGTCTACACCATTTAGCATGGGCTTACCCAGTGTTGCTGTTCCAAGTATTTTCACTGTAGATCAGCAGCTGCTGTTATGTACTGGCAGTGAGGAGCACAGACCCTGGGGAGGGCAGAAAAATGGTTTCAGGGGAAGAATTGCAGAGGTAGTCGAGACAAGTCCAGCTCCTATCTGAGCTGGAAATATTTGCAGGATTAATAGAAGCTTCTTTGTGTCAGGAAAACAGGATATGAGCAAGAAGTAAACCCAAGGCAATGTGCCATCTCTAAGAGGTTGCACAGTGGCCTCCTGCCCACTGCAGAAGGGGTGATAGCCCCAGGAGCCCCTCAGTGCTTGCTCACATGGCCAGCTCCCACTTGCTGCCCTGCTCAGAGTTTCCAAGAGGCTTGCCAGCACCAAAGACGCTGCT
>NW_005054305.1:2608010-2617463 GCF_000277835.1 Geospiza fortis | reverse complement strand
TTTCTGAAAGGGATGTTAAAACTCCATCATTTACTTTTTTTTTTTAATTCCCCACAATTTATCTGCTTTCAGTATGGTCTGTAAAGCATTGGGGTCTTCAGCTAGAGCTTGCTGGAGTTAAGTGTAAGAGAAAACCGGATGGAAGCTCAATAGAGGCAAGAGGAGGGCTGAGTAATAAACCATTGCACTGTTTGACAATTCCTTGATTTAACTAAGTGCTGTTTTATCACATGGCCAGTGGAAAAGTTTCCTGCCCCCAGCTTCCCTTTCTTACAGAATGATGTATATCTGATTTTTCACAGTGGTACCCCCAACTCAAAGCATACAGAGAAATCCCAATCCCTTCTGTTGAATGTGTTCAGCTTCCTATATCAGAAAGACAGTAGAGCAGGTCTTAGAGCTCAGTTGTCCTGCTGATCAGGGGCCAGATCTTTGAGCCCAGGAATTGTTACCCACTTCTCTCTGCCACAGTAAATGTTTGATTCAGAGTGAACAGATGAAACTGGGGACCATCCAATGATCCTCTTCTAACCCCTGGACTCTGACCAGACTGATCTAGGAAAACATGATCACTTTAGTCTGAAAGATCCAAATGGCATATATTGGAATTTTGTTACTCTTTCAAAAAAAAAATCTGTCTAAAACTGTTCACTAGGTTGAACCAAACACTTGATCAGGGACCCCTTTTTGAATTAATTAAACATGTCTTTAGAGAGTGTTGCTATTCTTAACCCCAAGCTGTCACATCTCCCAAGATGGCATCACACATTGGGATTCCAAGTGTTGGGGCTTCAGCTCTGCTGGGCCATCTGGGGTTAGCTTTGCAGGCCTGCCTTTTACTTGGGATCTGTCACTTGATTCCCTACAGAAATTATGAAAATAACCAAACAATCTTCTTAAAATAACAGAAGTTTGTGGAGAACACAAGAATTTTAGAAAACAAAAGCCAGACCATAAAGCAGTAAACAAACTTTTCCCAAACTTTTCCCTCAGTTGGTTGCATAACCAACTGAGCACGTCTATTTACCCTCCATACATGGAACTTAAATATTTTTAAGCTTCCTAAAACTTTTCCTTCCCTGCCTCTCCACAGAGGATCTTCAGTCTGGATAGCACAGTTTCTCTTCTTAATTCACTAACCTTTCTCTCTCAACATCATTCAGGGAAATCGTCTTTAAAAATTTCTCTGGGTTTTTTTGTTTTGTTTTGTTTATAGCCCTTTGATCCAGTAAATCACCCCTTGAACAAAGTGGCTTTCACTTGGTTGGGGAGAGGAAATAGGTTACATGAAGCTATTAGCTTTTCCATTGTCTTTTAAATGTGTATAAGGTGTTTTTTAATCCAAGAACAATTATGATTGCTTTTGTGTTTTGTTCCAGCAGTTCCCATTAAGTTATAGTACTTTAATTTGGCAGGAAAGTCTAATTTCTCGAAACTTAACTCCACTGGCCTGATTACACACTGTATTTAGTCAAATAATCCAGAATTAATAGGCAATTCATAGACTGTCACACAACAGCCTCACATCTCTGGCTTTGCTGACACCCAAGCCTTCTTCTCTTTTCAGTGTTGTGGCAGGAAGGGTGAATATGAGGTTTTGGGGGTAGTTATAAATAGTGCCTGTGGGTTAGTTCAGTCATGCCAGAGCTTGAATTTTCTCCAGGCTATTACAGCCATCAAATTGCACCATTGATTAATAAATGTGATTGGCGCTTCTCGTTATAAAAGACACATTTGGTCACTCAAGCTGCAACTTCTTTTGTGGGTATCTGTCTGTGTGGAAAATCTCAGACAACTTTGGAGTTGTTTCAGAGAACAAGTCTAGGCCAAAGCACAGTCTTGTGTCCACATCAATAGCAGAAACCATTTAGATGAAATAGTTTGTTTTGTGGAGGAGAGGCTTGAGGCTGGGAGAAGGCAGGGGAGGAGAGAGAAGACCTTTGGTGGGGACGTTTTGGGGTGTGCATCATCTTTGCATGATGGCATGGTGCCATCCCAGGCAGACGACAAGAACTTGCTCTGCATAGCTGTGTCTGAAATACTGGTAATTTCTGAGTGGGGCACAGCACATTTAAGATGGCAAGACCCACATTTGCTGTTTCAGTTGTTTGAGCTGGTTTGGAGTCAATCACCAGTGACACTGAGGTGTTTCCCTTCTCAGCTGGCTCCCAAGGGAATGTTTCTACAAGCAGGGATTGATGCATGTGCCTAGGTCTCCCTTTAGTGGTGATGTGCAGTAACTCTAACTGCCTGGGATTGATCCCACCTGCAGGGATCTCTTCTCAAGCAGCAGTAACAGTGCTTTCAATGGTGGTCATGCCTTTGGTCAGAGTCACACTTCCACAGTCAGCTAGCACACTTTAAAATGCTTCCTCTCTGCTCAGCTTCAGGCCAACATGCCACTGATGAGAGGCAGGACAAAACAGGGCACAAGGTTCTGGCCAAAGAAGAGCAGATGATCAATAGGCTGTGTAGCAGTGGAAAGGTGTGCTGTCCTTCCATCAGTGGAAGAGTTTGGCAGGCATGAGGAATTTGGCTGTAAAAGGAAGAGACGTGGAGGAGCTTGAAGCTGTGAAAGGAACAAAGCTTCTAATGGCAAGGCAGAAGATGAGGAATGAAAAACAGAATTTTTTTCATTCCTTTCCCTCCCTAAAAAAACTCAGGAGAAAAATTTATATAATGACTGGGCCAAGTTGAAAGATTTACATGTCAACACTTGGCATTAAAGTTATGAAAGATTCAGTAGCTACTCATCACAGAACTGCTGTGATCCAAACTCTGAAAAGTCTTAAAGTTTGTATCTTTTTTTTATTTTTTGGTGAAGTTCAGCCCAGCACCTGACCTCTCACCTGACTGTACCCATTCTTTTTTGTTTCCACAGGATGGAGGCACAGCTCTGCTGGCTGCCTGTCAGTACGGGCATGCAAAAGTCGTGGAAACTCTGCTGAAGCACGGTGCCAACATTCACGATCAACTCTATGTGAGTTATTTGACACACACAATATTGACAATGGTGGTGGTGGAACAAATGTGCTGTTGCTTGGACAACAGCAGACACCCTGGCTCCAGCACAGACAGGCATTTGCCAAACACTGCAGTTTTATAGTACTCTGTTCCTCTAAGACGTGGATTTTGTTAACTGTCTGCTTTTCATGATGCTGAGAAAAGTAGCACAAAATCAGAAAAGATGCTTTGGCTGCCTTTTGGTTCATGATCTGTATGGAGGATATGTACCAAATGTGGAACAGACTTGTGCTACCATTAGCCTTGGATGAAAGAGCATGTCATGTTCTACCATGATTTGCAGGAAAGTGAATAGCTCTAGAGCCTCTGAAATACATTAGTTTTCTGCCAGAAAGAATAGCAAAAAATAAAATCTTTAAATTACTTCAAAACAGTTTTTTTAAATATCAGTTAAAATTATGTTATTTGATATTTGTGAATCCCCAGTTTGCCAGTGTTTTGGGTAAAGTAAGGTTAAAATGGCTGAACTGATGTTGTTTAGTTGACTTTTCTGAAAGTTGGATTGAACCAATGAAGCTCTGGATTTAATTTACTCTAACAGAGACACAGAGAAGTTGAGCTTTTCAGCATTCAACAGAAACAAGTAGCAGATTTTGCCTCTGCTTCCTACCCCAGGGCACTCAAGACTGACAAAGAGGAAGTTGTTTCTCTGAGATATATGAGTTTTTTCAGCTGTTTCCATTGGCTTTGGATCTGCAGGATGCTGTTGCAATCCCTACTGGCTTGCAGGGGAGCTGAGAGCTGGTGACTGCAGAAGTGGTCATAGGGGGATCCCACCTCAGTGTTGCCTCACCCCTCATTTATAAATAAGGTTGTTCCACCCTTGGTGTTGTGCAAATTGTCTTTCTGATCCGAGGGCAGTGATTCATCCCTCTGCAGGGTAATCCCAGGGGCTGCCACTCAGTTTAAAAATAGCTGTGCTGCCACACCTGCAGACTCTTACCCAGAGGTCAAGGCAGTAAAATTACTTCCTTGTTGTGTCTTCTGGAAATGAGCAATATTTGCAATTGGATTTTAAAATGTACTTTTATTGCTCACAGACATTGGGCAAAACCAGTCAGAAAGAGCTGTGTAATAAAATAAGAATATGATCTCTTGAAAAGAAGTGTTGTCTGGCTCTTTTTATGGGCCAAGCTGCATTTGTCAAGTGGTACCTGGATGGCAGTTTCACTGGCAGCCAAATGGGAGGGATTTTGAGCATAGATTTGGATATTCCTCCCAAAACCATCAAGATCAAAGTTTTAATCTTAAATTGACTCATGTGAGGCATCAGGAGAGCAAGAGACAAAAGAATACTCTCACTAAATAATATTTCCTGCAAAAATGCTTTATAGCCTCAAAACGACATTCTCATTACGGCATCCATTCAAATCGAATAGGTATCAGTGAATGCAAGGCTCTCCATCTTGATTGATCCTACAATAAAGAGCTTTTTTAATACTACACAGCCTTGTTTACTTTCTAAATTGAAGTGTTCTCTGTCTCTGGAGGAAGCCTGCAAAGGCTCTGGTACTGCCAGGTTTTTTCATCTACTCACACAGCAACCAGAGAAAACAGCCCATGAGAGGGCCCAAGGACAGGCATTAATAGTTCCAGCAGACACCTCTTTTGTTTACCAGGACATTTGTCTTGAAATCAATGTCAAACATCCCAAATTCAGTCCCTGGGGCACTATATTCAACTCATGCTTCACCAAGTCTGTGCTGAGTTTGTCAGCTAGGGGAGTAGCTGCGCACACTCTCTCGGCAGACAACAGCATTTAGTTCCAACATAGTGATATGCCAACAAGTTCAACAGCAGGCTTTCACTAAAATGCTCTGTATTTTGTGATAAGCACCTGCCTGAGTTGGCATGAGAGGTGTACTTGCACATCTGAGATGCAGGAAAGGGGTTAATTCTGGTCTCTATTTAAACGAAAAGATTCTCGCCTCCTGGGAAAACTTGTCCTAGCACATCCTGTGCTTAGTGCTGTGGATGTAGGATGAGTAAACACCTGTCCCACCCTCAATACAGATTTCTACTTATAGTTGGTTAGATAGATTATAATGCTGTTTGAAAATGTTCCATCAAAAACACTTAATGAAATATGACTTATAATTTTTTTTCCTGTGGAAGGGGTTTCTCTGAAGTAACATTCTGAGAACATCTGCACATGAAAGACATGTCAAAGAAAATTAAAACCCTCTATTTGTTCACAATTTATTCTTTCACAAGCTTTTTGCAGGGAAATTCTGGTTTCTGATATGGCTACAAAATACTTTTAGATTACAAAATTCTTGTAGAAGAACCTTCACCTAGATTACGGGTGAAGATTCTTCAAGATGTGCCAGAGCAGAAGCATGGTGGTTTCTGGGGGGGCACAGTAGTGTGGCACAGGCCTTACTCCTTCAGCCTCAAGGGCAGCCTTCGGTGCTGGGGTCTGCAGTATTGCAAAGTACCTGACATCTCTCCACATGTATCCATGTAGCAGAGCACTTCTGCATGAACATATAAAAGCTAAATGAACCTGTATTTCTGTACAGGAGCTAATTTCTAATTATGTAGCTCAATGCCTGAAAGAACTAGACTCTTTGTATTCCAGACACAGGATTTAATGCTGGATTTGAAATATGATGGGAGCCAGTATTTGTGCATGCTGAATGAAAATGTTGTCACAGTTTATTATGAACTAGTCTGTGCATTTTGGTAGTTATTTCTTGAGCATGGCTGTATATCTGCTGTTACAAAGCATAATGACTAAAGACTGAGAACTTAATTCAATTTGATTTGGTTTTGTGTGGAAAAAGGGCATCACTTCAATGCAGTGTAAATTGATGTGTTTGTTCTTAGGATGGAGCTTCTGCAATTTTCCTGGCGGCACAAGGAGGCTATCTGGATGTCATCCGATTGCTGCTTTCTTCAGGAGCAAAGGTCAACCAGCCACGACAGGTATGATCAACACTTCAGGGCAGAATTTTATAGTTCTAATTTTATAGTTTTGAAAATTAACACTGGAATTTTCTCCATGCATTGGGTTCCTGTGGAGGTGTTTTATTGGAAGGTGGTTTGTGGCTGTGTCAACATTCTGTGTTTTAGTTCAGATTGGTGACATGATTTTGAAGTCAATACTTCAGTGATTTCTGAAATAATTGAAACTGAAAGCTCTGCTCTACATCTACATGTTACACCCCATGAGCCACCATCCCTGGAGGTTTTTAAAAGACAGTGTAGATGTGGCACTTGGGCACATGGTTTGGTGGTGGACTTGGCAGTGCTGGGTTAATGGTTGGACTCAGAGATCTTTTGCAGCCTAAATGATGCTATGATTCTAGAGCAGATCAAACCACTGACTGCTCCTTTAAACGGGTTAGAACCACACGCATGTTTGGGTCAGGCACCAAACTAAATCAAAAGAAAACCTTCCATCAACCCTCCACTATGGAATGCTGATTTAAGGGCCTTGCACTACCTCTTGCAACTACCAATCTGTTTGTGCTGTAATTAGTTTTGAAGGTCTACACAGCCTACAACATCCCTGAGTTCTTTTGAAAATTGTTTGGAAAGCTTTTGAAAATCTGGGCACTCTAGGAGGAGGCAGCACTAAATTTGAAATCTCCAGACCTTCAAGCATGGCTTTGGTGTCAAAGTTTATCTTTGACAAATGCTTTTATTTTTAGTTTACCATTTGTTTGTTTTACTTTGCATCATTCCTGTGCCCTCTGAAATTCAAGCATGAATGTTACCTTCATCTCTGGAAGTTCTTGATACGTATGGAAAGCTTTTCTCCCCATTTCCAGCTAGTCACTCTAGTGGGCCTGATGTTGCTAATGCATACAACCAGTGGCAGCTGTAAGCATGAAATTAGCTCCTCTGCAAGCAGTAGGGCTGCTGTTTGATCACTGAATGGGAAGTGTGAGCTAGATTTGTGGCTGGTTCGGAGATCCCTGCTAGGGGGTCACGGGCTGGATCCAATGTGCATCACTGGATGCTGGAGTTAGGTAAGGGTGCAAGGGGCGTTCTAGGTTTTAAACTAACTGGGAGGAAGGTAAGCATAGGTGGTATACAGAGACATGTATGAAAGCTGTCTTGCTTTCCAAATAAAAGGGTTTCTTAATTTTTTAGCTGTTTCTTGACTCTAAAATCAGTTTCTCAACAGCCAGAGGTGGAGCTGCATAGCTAGCTTTACACCCAGCACATAGAAATGTCTGGTTAGAGATGGAGCTTCTCAGGAATCTCTACCTGCTTTAAGACACCCTTGCCTGTGTTCTGCTGAAACCCTGCAGGCAAGGTACCTGTCCTGGATCTTCACTGCACATTTGAAATTGATGGGATAAGGTCTTGTCCTTGTAATTAGTCATGCATGTCAGCCAGGTGGCTGTAATCACTGACTGCAGCAAGTGAAAAAGCAGCAGGCAAGAGCAAATGAGTGTGAAAACTCTAATAATGGTGGACAACGTGGCATGAGACAACCTCTGCCAGGTATTTTCAGTATTTCCTTTCATCTGTACCAAAAGCCTGACAAATCATAGCCTGGCAACAGACACTGATCTATATGCTTCTGCTGCATGTGTAGGTCTGTGTACGCTCCTAGCTGTGGAAAGAGGATTAGTATTTTAAGTGCCTTGACTGGAACAGTTTTCCTGCTGTCCCTAGCCCCATCTCTGAGCGCCAGAGCTGTGCTGGCAGCTACCCCCCTGGATTGATGCTGCTCCTACGTTGCCTCCACACTGTCACCCTAGAAAAAGCTTAAGAAATGTTAAAAGCTGTTAATTAAGTCTGAAGTTTCAATGTAGAAGGAGAGACCAAGGTATGCATTAATGCCTTTTGAGTAAGTCAAAATAAGGTTGGGGAGCTTTAGATCTGGCTGAACCCTGTTGCCATTAAAACTGCTTTCTGCTATCTGTAATTACAATGCAGCTAATTCTTTCTGACATTATTTTTTCAGCTCTCTAATCCAATTTTTACAACACAATGTTTCACGAGGCAATCTTAAATCTTAGTTGAGGCAAAGACTTGTCTCTGTGTGAATGTTCCTCCCGGCTCCTGTGTTTCATCTCCAGCAGGACAAACCTTCTTTGCATGAGGGTACCTCCGATCCCTGCTAAGATTATGCCTGGATAAGTGCGTGGCATTTGTATTTTGGGCCCACTGTAATCTGAAACATTTCCTTAACAAATGGAACATTTTTACTGTTTAATTAGTCAAGTAATGGTTGGATGGACTTCAGTCTGTTTCTTACTAACAAATGGATTTGTACTTTGTTAGAAGGGGGTGTGTTGGTCATGAGGAATGTAGCTCAAGAAGGGGCAGTTTCGATGCCAGACAATTCTCCTTTACAAGCTACATTGCTCTCACTGTGGTAAAAAACTTTTCCAGGCAACATTACCTCAAATACAGGGCTGCAGAGTTCCAGGTGTGAGTTCATCCTCTCCTTCCTTGTGGTTTCCAAGTTTTCCTCTTTACCTAGGGAATTTGGTGGCTTAACCTATGGACCTGCACACATGTGTCTGCCATCTATGTCTCCTCCTATGCTGCTGTGATGGGTACCAGTTCCCCCTCAGTCTGGTGTCCCACCTCCTGTCCCATGTCTGACACCACAAAGCATTTTGGATAGTCCTGGCTGTCCACATGCAAGCCCTTCAGCTCTCACAAGACCAAATAGTGAAGCTTCCTGGAAAGTTTCTTCCCTGGCAGTGTCCTTTCTCTTGGGTTGTAATTGTCTTCTGCTCTTGCCAAAATTGAGGAGCTGGGCAGGAATTGTTTTGTCATCTTTTTGTCTAGACAGAGCTGGGGGCAATGTCTGAAGCCTACTACAGGAGATGTTTCTATGCTTCTTCAACTTACAAAACAAAGCTGTAAGATTCTTTGCCAATGCTGTTTTGGCAGTCTGTGTCCCAACAGGCTTTATTCTGGCTGGCTAAGCAGATTCAAAATAACCTGAAAATTAATGACTTTTTTCTTAGCGCTTGATATGCAATTACACATACATGTAAGCCAGTGAATCTATATAGGGTTGCACTTCAGCAAGCAAGAAGTTTGCTATTGGCAAATTAGTTGTAGTAGTGCAAGTGGACTAATAGGCAGAGCGGTGCAGGATATGACACTGAGTAGCCTGAGAGTAGGGGTGTCTGCCCCTGGAAATACCTACTGGAAATTTGAGGGGTCTTTCACCTCCCACCTTAATCTGGCCTTTTCTAAAATGTATCAAGCCATATGCAAAAGTTAAGATTCAAAGCTGCAAGATTAAGTTATTAGTTGATGGGTAAGAGAAAGAACATTAATAATTTCAGTCAGTGTATATTTGGAACTTCTGGCTGCTGGATATAATAAAGTGTTGTCCATATATACTAGCTTGTAACCAAATGTGGAAGAAAGAACGCCTTACAAACATATGGGATATTTAAAATTATTCTAGGAATATAGTGATCTGCAATCTGCTGGCTAGGCAGA
>NW_005054305.1:2598507-2607976 GCF_000277835.1 Geospiza fortis | reverse complement strand
TATTCTCATTTTCTTCCTGACTCATCTCCAAGCCCTAATATCTGTTTACACATGAATTCTCATGTGACCTCTTAGTAAAATGTAGTATCTGCTTTGCATCGTTCACCAACATGAAAATGGACAGAAAGCTCATCTACTCAGTACAAATATCATAGCTATTTGCATAAGCCTGAGTGCTAGATGCTGACCATAGTCAATGTGAGCTCAGCATTATCTTCACTACCTTTCTTCTCTTCAGGCTAAGTCCTTCAATACAACTGCTCTTCCTCATAATGTGCTTTTGTCTCTATCCTATAGCTGAGATCCTGAGGATAACATCTGACAGCAATACTATTAATTACAATTAACAGTAGCAGTGATATTACTCAGCATTTGCACCTCCTTTTGCTCCTTTTCATACTTGAAAATAGTCATTGTTCCTACAAATTTCACTGTGAGTAAACAAAAGCTGCTTTATTTCCTATGCTGAGCTTGTGATTTCATTGCTTGTGTAAATACAAGTGTGGATTTGCACAGCATTGGTTCTTCATGCAGACTGAATTGTGTAGGTTGCTCTCAGGTATTTTCCAAGTTTTACAGGCTTTTTCAATGCACCTATTGCTATTTTCTAGAGCCCTCTGGTGGGGGGAGATTAGAAAAATATGAAGTGTCAGCTTACTGGTAGGGAAAACACTAAAATAAATAAATTGGAGAGGGACAAGTTTTGCCACCAAACTAACATCACATACTCTCTATACAAGACAGCCTTTGTTATTTTTGAATCACAAGGAACACTTGTATTAACAGGATATATACCAGAGTGAGTCGAGTCACTAATTTCAGTGAGTTAATCTATAGAGAAATTATACAAGGATGGGCAAAGATCATCTTTCTCACCATTTGAGAACTGAAGATCTCAGGATGTGAATTTGTTCCTTCTCAAAATCAGAAAAAGGGAAGCCCAGATTATTATATCAAAGGAAGAAATAACTTTTCTGTTTCTTTCAAAGGATTAATTCATAGTCCATGGAAAACAGAGAACTGATTCAACAATGGTTTCCCAGGTTGCATTAGCAAGTCATAGGAATCTTCAGGTGGCACTGAGAAGAGTGACTATTTATTTGATCAAGGTGGCAATATCTTATTTAATGTAAAAAGCTGATTTCTCCTGAAACTTGTCATTAAGGCTGTTTTTGAAGTCTCAGTTTAGTTTGTCTTCCTCTTTCAAGCCAAGCCTTCAGGCTCAAGAGGGTGGTGAGGGGAGCTGGCAAGCCCAAAAGGCAGAAGCAGGCACCCTGCTTTGTGGGGCTTCACTTCTGTGTTAAAGTCCATACAGGCAAAGCCTTTTTTAAAGGCCCATGAAAATTAGTTTGGCACTACATAATTGCTGCAGTCTGGAGAATCAGGCCATTTAGAATCAAAAAGAGGAAAAGACACAAAAAACCTAAATTCTACTTGCAGTGAGAAATACTTCTAGTGCTTCAACTCCCTTTTGCCTTTGGGAGGGAAATCCATCGCAAAGTTCAACTTACTCTGAATGTGCTTTTTCTGAGGCTTTGTGCTCAAATAATGGTTGCATAGGACTTTTCCAAAGCAGATTGTTTCATGCTGGATTCCTTGATAATTGCCTTGTTTTGTAGTGGAGTTTTGAAGATAAAATTTCTGAAATACTTACCGTCACTGTAAGGCAGGATGTTTTTACCCAATTCCCTAAGGGTGAATAATGTAATTCAGTACTGAAAGTTGGTGATCACCTTGCATTGCTCCCTGGCTTCTGTAAACAACTTTCACTCCCTGTGTGCAGGCACCCGGCTGCAGAATCTGCCTGTGCATGCTGAGGTTTGTCTGTATCCTCTATTCCATCTAATCACCTAGAATTCAAAGTACACAGGATACCTTTAGCCCTTGTGTTTCAAACTTCCCTGTGTATTTTAGGCATGGCTGGTACCTTACTGGGCTTTAGTTTCACAGAGCAATGCAGATTTCTGGCAAACTATGCAAGAGAAGGCAATAAAGGGGGCTTTACTCCACAAACTGAAGCAGTCCTAACTTAATACACCAATCTACCACACAGGTTTGGACACAGCTTTGCATTTGTCCCCCTGTAGGATTTGATTGAGTAATTCATGTACGTCAGTTCCAGTAGGCTTGGGCAGTAAGATATCAGAGGGCAGTGAAGTGAAGCCCTCAGCAGTCCTATTTTGTTTGCAGGACGGGACAGCTCCCCTGTGGATTGCCTCACAGATGGGTCACAGCGAAGTGGTGCGAGTGATGCTGCTCCGGGGTGCTGAGCGAGACGCCGCGCGCAATGTGAGTAGCGCTTCCTCCTGCACTCTGTCTGCAGCTTAATGCCTCACTTGGGGGCTGTAAGTCTGCCTGGATGGAGGCTTGGTCCCTCCAGAGTCCATCCTGTTTGTCAGGCTGCAAAGTCCCACCGCAGCTTTCCTTTTCCCCGCTGTGTCTGGGACAGCTTCCTGCGGGGACCTTCTGGAATAAGGGAATGGAAATGTCCACATAGTTGAAAGGCAAAGATAGTATATGGTGTCACTGGTTCATTTTATCCTGAAGTTTTCACCCACCAGAGAAACAATCCTCCAGGTGCCCTAAAACCAGCAGCACATGCTGTGGAGGTGCCCCCTCAAAGGTGATGAGCACAGGAGACTCTCCTCTCAGATGTGTAGGGAGAACTGGCATTTCCCTCCAGCTTTTTCTTCCCCTCCAGCTTCCCCTGCAAGGAGAATGCAGACAAGTAATTTTTGACATTCCTCTTTTTTTAAAGGATGGTACCACTGCTTTACTGAAGGCTGCCATTAAAGGCTACAACAATGTGATAGAAGAGTTGCTGAAATTCTCTCCCACACTTGGCCTGCTGAAGGTTAGTAGTGAAACACAGAGATTTTTTTGGCAGAACACAAGACAAAGGGTCTGATGAAAAATCTGTCATTTATGACTTCTCTAGTGGAAGATGATAGGAGTTTGAGCCAAAAAAATTCAAGAAAAAAAAAAAGAAATTATCTTTTTTAGCCTTAATGCCACTCACAAATCTTTTTAAACAAAACTGTGAATTTAATTCTTGGAATGAGGAAGCACATTGTGTCACAGAAGAAATTCTGCTTTTTGTCGCTTGATTTTATTTCTACTGTAAGTAGATTACTCTTGAGTGTACAATTTTGACATTATACCCAGTCTTCTATTGCATTTAGTCAGCAAAATAGTCTAAAAAATCCATTGTGAGCAGATTCTGTACTGGATTTTGTTTTCCTCTGAATTCATAAAGTGACTTGAAAAATAACAGCTATTTGGAAGCTGCTTTTTAATGGGTGACCTAATTTTATGTGTCCATTAATCACATACTTTGATAGCCTCTGTGCATGCAATTGATTGGCAAACTTAATGTACTTGAAAATGTAGGTGGCATCAACTTAGTTATTAATTTTGAGTATGAAATAGCTTCCACACATATTTGAACTGTCAGTTTGCAACCACAAACAAACAAAAGGCCAGCCATAAAAACCCCCACCTATCAGCTGCCTGACACTGAGGCCATTAATCATCAGAGAGAGAAGACAAAATGCACAGATGGCTTCCATTACTGCTTGTGCTTCTGTTTCACTTGTTAATGACTGATTTTGCCAGGCAGAAACAAGTGCTGTGTTCATGTCACCTCTGATCTATTGCCAAAGCTGATTATTAAAAGGAAATACTGCTGTGATCTTGACTCTCATTTTTATTAAAGCATTTAAAATCACGTCCTTCACATCCCACTAGGGGTTGCCAGCACCCTAAATCAGACCCTATGCCTTTGATGACCTAATCTCTCCCATGTTACTTCTTTCTTGCTCATAGGTCTGTTCTTTGCAAGCATTTGTGTTTCACTGCCTTTTGCTTTTCTTCCCATGCATGGGACTAACACCTCCACTGGCATTTCCTAGAATGGGACCTCTGCTCTCCATGCAGCTGTCCTGAGTGGTAACGTGAGGACAGTGGCGCTGCTCCTTGAGGCAGGAGCGGATCCGTGCCTGAGGAACAAGGTAGGTCCTGGCTCTCCATCCTCCCAGGCACAGGGCAGTGCTCAGCAGTAGAGCCATGTGTGCCATCGAGGTGGGGCAGCCCATGTTTCTGTGTAGAATTCAGGGCATTGCCAATACAAAAAAAAAAAAAATCCCAAATTACAGGCACCTTTCCCATATCTTACATAGATCTGTTAGGTTCTTTAAATTAGTTTTGCATTCTTTTGATAACAGCAATTTTTCTATAGGAAACTTACCACGATTTTATCCCATGAAGTGTTTTAACATTACATGTTTCATAATTTCTGTGAATATGTCTTCTGACATGTTTCTGAACTATTTGCTGCTAGGGTTTGATATGGGTTTGTTAAGCTGTAAATGAATGGTCTGGCATTGACTTCTGGATGAGTGAAAGTTTGTAAAACAAGTAATGCAGCACATATGTTGTAAATATTTTGGTCATTTAATAGAAAATCTGTGGCTGTTAATTTCTGCATCATTCCACTTGATGGCAGCACAGTTAATGCCACGCACACAGTAGTCTCTGTTAATAGACATTTTGGGTTTATAATAGAACCTGAAAATGCACAAGGTCTTTCTGCTACTGATAATGATCTACAGCACCAGGGGTGTGCAGTAGAAGAAAGTGGCTGAAACCTCTCCTACTGATTTCTTTTTTTGTTGTTTTTTTAGTTTTTGTAAACACATGCCATTTGGTATGACAGAGTATATTTGGAGGACAGAATTACTGATTTTCAGAAGCAGCTTCATCATAAATACTTTGTGTTACCAAAATTGTATTCAGTAAATTAAAAAAAACAATAACAAACTCATGTTCTATTACCAACCTTACAGCATAACACTAGTTTAAGTCACCCCTTGGAGTTTTATGGACATTAGTACATAGGGACCTGCCTCATCTCCTCTGAAAAATCAGCAACTATGCTCTCCTTTACTTCTGTGGCAGAAGCATAGGGACCCCAAGGGTATTTAGCCTGGATAGTCAGCACAAAATAAGCTGTCACTCAAATTCCATTCTGGGATTGTTTTGAAGACTTAAATGAGACTTGAACACTGAAAGATGGTTTCCTAAGATATCAACAGTGCTGGAGACAACACTAGGAAAAACCCACGTCATTATAATGACTAGTACAATCTTCTCTAGAGTGTAATGCTTTCAACCATGATTGGGAAATACTCTTCCATTTCTTTCTAACCCTCAAGGGTTTTTTTGTTCCAGGCAAATGAATTGCCAGCAGAACTAACAAAAAATGAACGCATCCTCCGACTCCTCCGTGCAAAGGAAAAGCAAAGGAAAAGCTAATGCAGCCCTACAGCAGATGCAGTTTGACAGAGATGTGCCCTGACCACAAGCAGCATGACAGTAATCCTAGGTTGGAACAGTTTGAGAACTGATTAGCCTGTCCAGTACACGCTCCCTGAATGCACCAGGCCCTTGCCAAGGGTCACCCCGGGCTGGGGACTCCGCCCGGCATCGCTGAACACGGGACCGTGACGAGAGCAGGGGGTGGCCCAGGAGCTGCCTCTGCACCACAGCCCTGCCTGTCCTCTGGGATCCCACCGATCCCAGCACCCCGTTTGCTCCCCATGCATCCCAGCACAGGCAAGCACTCCTGCTGCTTCAGACATGCATGCCCACGCTGTCATGGCCACACACCTGTGGCAGCGTGGGTAGGGAGCACTCGGCCCTTGTGCCAGAAGGATTCCCTGAACCTTGCAGCTGTTTGGATTCAGCTGGCTACAGAGCAGCCCCATGACACCCCTGCCCTCCCTTTGCTGACAGTGACCATTCCTCTCTACCTCCAAGTGCCACGTGAGACTAGAGGTGAGATGCTGCCCGAGCCATCACAACAGCAAAAGTTCTCCTGCCAGCACAGGGCTGGGGTAACATTATTGCTACTACATGAAGCTCCATAAAAATGATCAAGAATATTACAAATGATGTCAAAAGCTACCAACCAAACAAAAAGCAAGGGGAAGTCCTCTCAATTGCAGCATCTTGATCTACCAATCTGTCCAGCAACAGAAACACAGCAGAGCAGTTGATTTTGAGATGCCTATGCAGCTTATGGGGATCCTTCCCCAACCTTGTGCGCCTTTTTTTGGGTAGAAGAGGACTGGTTGCTAAGCAAACCAACCATGCCCAAAAGGGCATTTTTCCACAGGTGCAAGTACATCAGAAACTTAACTGTCAGGCACAACAAACCACACAGATGCTACACAGGTGGTATGTGTATGTTCTGCACCCAGATATGTGACACCATGGTTTGGTACCCACAGCTACTATGCAAAGCACTCATTCCCCAGGTCTGTGGCAGGAGCTAAGGGAGAAGTGCACAGTGTACAGGTGTTTCAACAGTTGGTGAGAGGGTTACATGTGGCCATACCTGAACAGACTCACTGATTATTGCAGACATGGAAGATGAAGTCTGAATGGCAGTTTTGGCCTTTATTGTGGTTAAGACACTTAGACATGCTACTAGTGCCTGTGTGGGGAAGGCAGTGCAAATTGCAGGTGGCTTGTGAAGAGCTATGTTTTAACCATGTTGCTCCAAGACACCCCATTAAAACCCAGCCATTTCTGCAGTATAAAGAGTATATACACCATGTCCTGTTAGCCACAAAAACATTAGAAATTAATTTACAGTGAGTTGAGGTAAAAAGTTAGTTCAGTACATAAATCCGGGCACTTCACCCACTTTCAAACCCTGGCAAATAATTGAATTGCTTTAAAAGTTGAAGACAAGGAAGATTGTAAGGAAACAAAAATAATTCTTGCTTAAGAAATGTCTGCCTATGTTTCAGCTGAACTGCTGCATTTTTGCTTTGGTGAGTTAAAAGGAAATCTATAAGTAAGCTAACACAAATGAATGTAGTTTACGTATTGCAAATTAGCCATATGAATTATCAAATTATAAAGTTATTCCTTTTGTGAGTAAGTTAGGTAAGAAGTCAGTGTTCTGGTGAAGAGAACAGAACCAGGTGTACCTTTTCTTGCATGCTGGAATTCCTATTCAATTTCTATTCTGCATTAAATAGGAAAGCTTTAAGTTTTCCAACAATGTAATAAGAAAAATTTATTTGTTTAAGTAATTTATGCTGCTGTATTTTTAAATTAAAATAATGTTGTGCCTAACAGAAACTTGCAAATGAACTGGTACAGAACCAAAGAATTATGCAAGATGCTTAAAGGATGACTGTATCCAGGGTTAAGTTCTGCAAGAGACTAAAAAATACTGAGCATGCAGAAATCTCAAGAGCCTTATTGGGATCTTAAATTGCACAGCATTACAAGGGACTGCACTCTAATTTCTTTAACAAACAACACTGGGGAGGATAGGTTTGTTTGGAGCCTCCAGTGGGCTGAAGATGAACACACTTCACATACTATTTTGGAGAGCAGTAGAGGGACTCTGGGCAGTCTGGCCTCAATACTGATCTTTCACCCTAAATTTTCTACAGATCAACAACTGGCAACAACTACACTCTCAAGGTGAAAAGCCTTTTCATATTTGTAAAGGAGGTGAATAATTAGAAGGTCTTCAGTAGCTATGCAATCAATACTCTTAATATCAGACAGGCTGTAGTAATCACACAGTCCTCCTAAAAAATGTGGAAGCATCCATTTTTGGTGAAGGTCTCCTATTTTTTCCTGATAGCAGAGCATAGGAGAGAGGACAAGGCAAGCCAACAGTGGTCCTGCAACAGCTGAAGTAAGGAAGCTGAGACAACAAATGCAGGTATCCAGTATCTACAGGTGGCCCTTCCTTTCTGCCAGGTGTATTTTCTTGGGAGAGTTGTCTCATCCCAAAGGAAGCAGTAACTCAGCAAAGATCTTCTTCAACTATGCCTGTCCATGAGAAGATACATGTCTGGTCCTCACCACTTAGAGTAGGAATTTCCAAGTCCTGTGTCCAGCTGCCTCTATGAATGATCAGTGCAGCTGGGGATCTCTTGAAACATGTGAAGAACGCCTGGATCCCTGTGTCCCATACAGAGCATCTGCTGACCTTCTGAGTGGAGGCAGCTACCAGGTTTGGGTGGTTTTTTTTGTTTGGGTTTTTTTGTTTGGTTTTTTGTTGTTGTTCCTTTTTTTGGTGTTGTTTTTGTTTGTTTGTTTGTTTGTTTGTTTTTTGTTTTGTTTTGTTTTGTTTTTTGTTTTGTTTTTTTTTGTGGGTGGGGTTTTTTTGTTGCTGTTGGGTTTTTTTCTTTTTTTTTTTCTTTTCTTTTTTTTTGGTTGGGTTTGTTTTGTTTGGTTTTTTGTTTTGGTTTTGGTTTTTTTTTAGTGATCTTGTGCTATAATGGGCTTTTCTTATTTCTGAACAACATTTGAAATGTGAGGCGAGCACAGGTTAAAGGGAGAGATTTGCTGGTCTCTTCTTGCTCTTGTTAGTGCTGGCTGATACAACACACAGGATCAATCACAGAGAACTGGCACTGAAGTCTTTATCTGCCTGATTCAGGCTGAAGTTGAATCTAGCTTCAGCAAAGACACTATTCAACTGAAATGAGACTTCTGGCCTGGAAACCTTCTATTTGGGAGCATTTGTTTCATCTTGGAGCCTTTGGCAAGAGGGATGGTTTCAGTTTTGGGCTCCCTGTAACCCAAAGGTGCTTAATCTGCCTGTATATGGGCTCTAAAGTTGCAATACTGTTTATCACCATGCAATTAATGTTTTCACAAAGAAACCTTAATAATTATTAGTATTTATGTAGCTGTTGTTATCTTTAAAGTGTTCAGTAAATACTGCTGTGGTTTGTTTGTTGTATTAAAAAGGAAGCTCATTTTCCCTTGGTGGCTGAAGTGATTCACTAATACTGGCAGCTGTTCTTTGCATAGTTGTGGTGCCTTTTGTGTAAGGTTTTCCAAGTGCTCTACAGACTTTATTTATCTTTGTAAGTTCCAAAATGTATTGCTGATGTAAGCAAGGAAGTAAACTATTTCATTCACAGACCAGTGAAACAAACTAGCTCTTCATCAGTTCATGACAACAGAAAATGGTAAATTTAGACATTTAGATTTAGAAATTATAGGACACTAAACTAATTTCATAGATGACAGGATGAAGATAGATATTATATAAAGATGTGAAATAGAACTGGGACAGAATAACACAACAAATTTTTTTTCTGAGTTGGGTTTTGGTGTTTCTTTTCCCTTTGAAGTGTCATATATCCATCTTACACCCAAAACCAATAAGCTCCACTAGCACACTGATTTCAGGGTTGCTTCTCTGCACATTCAGAGCCAGAGGCTCAGCCTGCTATCTCCTCTATATTTATGCAGGTGCTGTTAGCCTGGTGACCTCCCATCAGCTGCAAGTGAGTACAAAGCATGCGTAACCAAGCAAAAGGCCACACCAATGAGTCAATGAAAAATATAGGACACTTTTCCTCTATTTCACTAGTATCAAGCTGTCACTGTTGATCTCATTTCAGAGGAATGAGACACACTCTTT
>NW_005054305.1:2591228-2598487 GCF_000277835.1 Geospiza fortis | reverse complement strand
TCTTTCAAGGAGAGAAAAAAGCTAAAACTTTTATTTTCTACATCCTTTTATACAGAGTTACATAAACCCTCTCGTGTCTATCTCCCATTGGTTGGTAACAAGCTGGTACCCCATAGAAATCGGTCAGTCTCAGACAAGGTGCAAGAAAGGGTTGTTTGTGGGATATTGTTTTTGTTCTTTTACTGAGATAGTTGGGATTGTTAAATTAGGTGCAAGAAAAAGGTCCTGATCTGTAGAATTCTTTTTTGCTGTTGCTTCTGTTTTCATGAAGAGCTGTTAGCTTTCCCGTGGCTATGTTGAACTCAGTATGCAAGGCCTTACACAGGCCTGCTGTTTGCCACCACATCAAGCCATTGTGTGATAGGGATGAGCACAAGGAAAAACCTGCAGGGTCTAGAGAGAAGTGACATCCCAGCATAGATATAGTAGTGGTGGAGCCTCAGAAGTTCCAAAATACATGGAGCTCATAATTTGGATTATCACTGCAGTGCAGTGTGCAGGGACATGTATTCAGTAATGATACAAAAGGCAATATCGTTCCACTTGACTTGCACATGCCCTTCTTCTCCTGGAATGAAACCATCTCACTATTGATTCACCACCTTTGTTTAGCTTAGAAGAGCTGAGAGAATTAGAGCATGACATCAAATAGCTGCAGGTTATATTATGCTCTACCCAATGATGATTATCTGCCTCAGAGTCTGAGTTCATTGCAAGAATAATTCACACTTCCTTTTCCAGCCAGTCCTAGTGACTATTGAAAAATCCACAAGTTAACCATATCTGGTGTCTCAGAAATTTCAGAATTGTAGTACAGACAATGAGGTAGCTCAAACTCCAGGCCATTTGCACTTCATTTGATATGAACACTGAACAGACATAAAATACAGCCCTTGTCTGGAGTCATTGTTGTTAGAATGGGAATGTTTGCTATGAACCTAACCAAAGGTAACACACAAGGCTCTTTTTCCGAGCAACAGGATATTGTACTGCACACCTGGGACTAAATGGAGTTGTGCCTCCTCACAGCAGCTCTGCTTTTGGCCCCTGGGAATGTCATGACTGTTCTGAATTCAGTCACTTTTTTGACCTGATCTTTTATGCATTTGATAAAGCATATATAAATTTATGTAGCTCCATGTGAGACTAATATTCTGCAACCGGAATGTTGCTTTACTAAAATATAGTAAAGCTTTTCCATATCATTTCAACAAAAATATACTACTCAGATAATCTTGTTCTGCATACTTCAAAATTTCTTTGCTTTCTTCTCTATTCTACTCTATTTACAATACCAGAATTAGTTTCTTATTTACACAAAGACCACTTTGTTCTATTCCAGTCGATTGATTAGACTGTTATTGTGTTCCAGGTTTTCACAGATGAGCTAGCGTTCACAGACACACAAAAAAAAAAAAAAAGAAGGGAGAAAAAAAGAGAAAAAAAACGAACGGTGTGACTTGGGAACAGGAAAACTTAATTTATTAATTAAACATAACATAACAAGATTTATTTCAAAGATCCAGACATCACTGACAAAGTTCCCTGTATATTAACATCCATTAGGTCAGATCTCTCTGAAGGGAAGCTTATAAAAAGTAACATCAGGAACCAAAGGAATAGGACAGTACTTTTAATTAGTCAAATATGTCTTGGTGGTTCTGTTTTATTCCTAGATGTAAAACTGGCCCTTACACTGATCTGACATATTTCAGCTTCAAAAAGTCAACACCCTGTTGATATGCTTATTATGGTGTGCAGTGGATTATGTGCATTATAAAAAGGAAAGGCCTACACTGAAACCCATATTTTGACATATTTTCACTGTGTTTGACATCCCAGGCTTTTTGCCTTATTCATACAATTTTCTGTTGTGATGAGCTACCTTTTGAGTAGCTCATCATCAAAAATTCTTATGGCCATAACTCAATAAAGCATCTCACTCTATTCAGAGAATATAAAGGGAAAGTATTGTGACTTGTTCATGGCCTAAATCACTACAAAGGATGATTTCTGGGACTGAAAAGCTTCTTAATTTTGCGCATGAAAGCATATCAAAACACTATCAAGAGTCTGAAACTAGACAAATTCAAACATCAAGCTGTAGATTTTCAAGACTGAGGATAATTATTTCAGAAACAAATTGTTGACATGGTTCCTTCATCATTTGAGTTAAAAAAACCCCAGCAACTATTTTTCATTCTGAAAGATGTGTATCAGCTGAAACATTTTGTGTTTGATGCAGGAATTACTGGATGAAATTATATGACATACAGGAACTAACATTATGTGATCTTGAAATATATGAATCAATACACTTTTTGCTTCACCTCCTCTGTGACTTAGACAGATGCTAACTCTCATGGGATCAATAACAGGACCATATCCCTGGCAACTGTGGCAAGATGAAATCTGAGACACATACCTAACTGTCTCTAAATAATCCCTTTTGCTCTCACAATGTTGAGAAGGCACTTTAACTGGACTAATGCTTTAATGTCCTGCTTTTAATGTCAAGTGAGTTGGTTCAGAACTGGCACCAGAGCTGCATAGTGCTACCAGTGTTACCAGACAACAAGGATCAGCAGAGTGATCTGGGATTTGCTGTTGGGGAACATAACTAAGTGAGGAAGGAACACAGGACACAACTTTTTATGATGGCAAATGGCTTGGGTGCATAGATGGAGCATGACACCTACAGTGCAGAGCTGAAACACTCTGCAGTTTTATACAGATTGCACAGATATGTTCTTGTGTGGTATATACATGCACATGTATGAATGCATCCAGCATATGGATATAGGCTCTCATAATCCCCTTGGAGAAGTGATATCATGACCTCATGATCTGCTTGCCTGGAATATATTGCATAAGAGGCAGAAGAATTATTCCACTTTCTGAAGACTCCAATAATGGTTTCTGCTGGTGATGCCTTGGCTATGCTACTGCATCAGGCCCTACTCCCTGGGACAAACTGGTATAAAACTGACAAAACATCTTTGAATCAAAATCAGTCTGTTCCTCAGTTGAATTGTAGTTCAGAAACTACATCTCCTGTTCTTCCTGACAAATCAGATTTTAGTAGTGCCCTTAGGCATTCCTCTGTGACAGTTCTGCCCATATTCTCCACTTGGACAGCAAATTGTCACCACATGGCAGCATGGTGCTATAAGGGCTGAGTAAACTGATGGTCATGCAAACCATACACAGCTATTAGTAGGTCAAACTTTGAATTTGTCAGCATTTCAGCGCTTATGCACAGTGTCTGGCATGAGAACGCACTGCACATATTTGCTCACAGCAGTAAGTGCAGAGTGTCTGCTGACTCCACTGCAATAATAAGCTGCACTTCTACAGTGTTTTCCTTCAACAGCTCAGTGGTTGACACCTGGGTTTGGAGCTCTTGGGCCACATATTGCCACGCAATTGGCACCTCTTTGTAGAAGAGGAAATCGCACTGGCTAGGTTGGGACCTGCCCACTTCATCCAGCAAGTTTGTAGCAAAGCTGGAACAAACACAGAGTTGATTCAATTCAAGTCCCAAGCTGTTGCTAGAATGCAATAAATAACTTTACCTAAATGTAATAAAAATTAACAAATTTCATTGACTTCAATGATAAATGCAGAAAGGATGTGATTTAGGAACTGTTGAAGGTTAAGTAAGGACACACTGGCACAAATTAGTGGAGCAAAATACACTAGGGCAGATAAAAAGATGAAAAGATGATAAACCAACTTGATTAAGCATCACCTGACAGACTACTTGCATATTTAAGTGAGTACTGGCAGCATCAGACACATTGCTCTCAGCCCCCTCACTCTGATTTGTTGCCACATGGTTAATCTGAAGCCAAGAGCATCTGACCAAAATGGCAGGTACATTGAATTGTGCATAATTAAAAGCCGAGCAGGCCTCCACAGCTGGGGGAGGCAGACAAGTGAGAGCTGATCAAAAGAATACAAATAGTTTTCTAACACCAAATAGGAAACACCAGGTTTGTTTGGTATTATTCTGGTTTAGCTGGAGAAACAGTTTTGGAACAGGCTACAGTGGTTTTGTCTGAGTCTATGAAAACCAGACGTATGAGAAACTGGGTGAAACTTCTCATTCACCTGTTGCAGCTTGTCTGCACACAGATTGCAAGACATACCCAAGGAAAACATCCCACTTTCCCATGTGCTTGTGCAGGGTGTTGCTTACCATAGCTCCCAGTCCTTACAAGTGCCTCTGGGTGTTATTGCAATAGAAATAATAAAGGCTCATTATAAATTATGGAGAATAAACAGCAATAGACATTTTAATTGATTTTGCTGCAAAACAGTCACATACTGTGTTTCCATTGGTAACCACAAATAACTGGACAGACAGATTGCCACATAGAAATTGCAAGGTCATTACCACTAGGTGTTCATTTTCTACTGGAAGTGGTAACACAGGTTTCATTTCTGCATTGAATAAAGGGATGGATACACAGTAAAGCCCATACCTCTGCAGGCTTTCCATCAAAGACACAGAACACAATGAAGTTATTTCACATGAGCTTTCTGGCAGGCAACTTTACACCATTCAGGGTATCCAGTGAGGGAAAGGGCTGATTTGACCCTAATGGACAATTAAAGGATTTGTTCAATGAATTAGCAGCAGATTCTTCTTCCAGGCAGGAAAATTTTTCTTGTATACGCTGCTGAGAACCAGAGTAAATGTTTCCCATAAACCTTCCAAGTCCTGGGTTTAAAAGGGAACTTTATAAAACATAACTTGATAAATGTCCTTCTGAAAGAGCAGGCAGGAATGAGAATGTTCTCTTTTGGGCTGTGTGTATCACAGACAAGGGAATGAGCTATTGTCAGCATGTTGACCTGGGTTAACAATTCCAGGCTACTTTTTCCCTGCCCACAAAGAATGAGATAACCTTAAGGTGAATCAGTCATGGTGCCAGCTTTGTCATTGATGTTGCATGAGTGTTTCATGCAGTTGTGCTTAAATGCCCATGAGCTGCCAGGTATAGCTCTACATCCCCATCCCCCAAATCTGGCACAGAGCTGTGACCAAGACCAATGGCTGCAGCAGGACTGAAGGCATACCCTGCTCTGTTCACCTGGCTGCCAGGGTATCAAGGCCACATAAAAACAGATATTTGTCTGAGTTCCAGCATCTGCCATTGCACAAGATTTCAGTGTTTGTTAATTGGTCTTCATACCTACATCATTTCAAAAAGGCAGCACTCTGAGGGATTGCACTGGAGTAACAGTGTGAATTTAGTCAGCCATCTAGAGATACTTGTGAGAGAGTTAGACAAATATTAAAATACTAAAATACTACGCCTTCTCTCTCTTTGTGCTGTAGGTGGTAGACAAGGGTGATGTGAATTATTTTATGGTGAAATTTGTCCTTGCAGTAGCTTTTCTCTTGCTCGTTCCACAACATTCTACATTGGTTCTCTCTCAGCTTTCATTCTTAAATCACTTATTCACTATGTAATTCACACAGAAAGAAAACACCATTTCTGTTCAGTCAGTTTTGCTATCCTTCGCATTTTTTTCACAAGCACTGAAACAAGGTTCTTGCATTTTTTTTACCTTGCAGCTATGCAAGCTATGTCCACTGAATTCTCTGCTTAAGTGGAGTGCCTGGAACTAGTTCTGCTTCTAGAATCACACTGCATAGTCCTGAATAAATTTATTATTTATGACATGAAAATTAGAACACAATATAACTTTAACTACTCTAGCTTTGTTTGGCACTTGCCAAATGCCAAGTCTTGCATTTAGGGTGGAGTAATCCCACAGAAAAGTACATGCTGGGCAGTGGCTAGATGGAAAACAGTTTGGAAGAAAAGAACAGGGTGGTTGGGCGAAATGCTGAACATGAGTCAGCAAGCTGCATCATCAGCAAGAGGGTGGTCAGCAGGTCAAGGGTTAGGGTTCTTTCCCTCTTCAGAACATGTCAGACCACAGCTGGAGTGCTGTGTCCGGGTTTAGGCTCCCCAGAGCACACAAGAAAAATACCCTAGAAACCCAAACAACCATACCCCCCCCCCCCAAAAAAAAAAAAAAAAAAAAGGAAGGAAAGAAAGGAAACAAACAAACAAAAAGATACTGACATATTGCAGCAAAATCTATTTTAGTACCACCCCAACAGCTGGGGCTGCTGGAGCTGTGAGCTGTGTTTGCTCAGCCCGAAGCAGGAAGCTGGCTGTACTGGCTGTAGGGACATCTTACTAATCACTGCAGCTACCAAACGGGAGGATGTGGAGAAGGAGGAGTCACACTCTTCTCAGTCAGGCACCATGACAGCGCAAGAGGCAACAGCCTCCAGATGGGAAAATCTCTTTAGACACAGGAAAAACATTTCTCTCCAAGTGTGGTCACTCAGTGGAAGAGCCTGTCCAAATAAGCTGTGAAATCTCCATCTCTGAAGCTATTAATAGCCGGACAATTCCCTGAGCCACCTGCTTTAACTGGGTTCTACCCTCAGCAGAAAGTCGGATTACGTGACCCTGGGGAGGCTGCCGGCCAACATGCCAGCACAACTCAGTCTGGCTCTGACACAGACTAGTCTGCGTTCCCGTCAGCAGATGGCAATATCAGCTAAATTACATGTTTTATTCCAGCACGGTAACGCGAGCTACCTGTCGAGGAAGGCAATAAAGAGGTGGGGAAATTAGAGACTGCATGCACGGGAATGCGTCACGCCCTGCTTTTATTGCGCCTCCTCCCAGCCAGGTCCCGAAATGATCCCAAACAGAGCCCAAACAAGCAGAGCCCAAGGTAACAGAGCCCAAACACGCAGATAGCTCTGGCAGAGCGCAGCCAGCACTCCCAGAACTGCTGATTGCGACAGCGGTCAGCTCCTCCCGGCTGCGGAGCGAGCAGCGGGCACAGCCCCGGGACAGCGGCCCTTGGCCGTGCAGCCCAGACCCCCGATCATTGCATCTGATTGCACCCCCACAGCACGCAGGGCTGCCCGACGAGTCACTAGAAACCACCAATCACTGGCTTTGAAGCCAAATTAAGGCGCTTTCCCAAATCCAAAGGTTTTTAAAGCGACTTTTGCTATTTACAAACTACGCGGTTAACACTCCCGCGCGGGGACGATGCCGCTGCCCGGCTGCCGGCGCAGCCTGGGCGGGATGGTCCATCCCGGAGGAGCACGGCTCCGCTCCCGCACCGGAACGAGCTTCCCGCCGGGGCCCCACACAGCATCGCCCCCCCGCACCCTGGCGGCGCGGAGCGGCCGCGGCGTGATGGGCGCCCCG
>NW_005054305.1:2548557-2590523 GCF_000277835.1 Geospiza fortis | reverse complement strand
CGTCCCCGGTGGGGCTCGCCCCCCGTCTCCCGTGCCCCTGGCCCCCGTCGGGACGGGGCTGTCAGCCGGTGGCACAGCAGGCCCGCCGGGAAGCACCCGCGAACTTCAGCCTCTGCCCAGTCCCCGTCCCCTGCGGTCGCAGCCGGCAGCGGCAGCCCCCGGGATGCTCCCGTGGCGTGCCCTGGTTATGCAATGCCCAGTGCATGTGAGTGGCCACGCAGTCACATGCTCGGCAGAGGCTTGCAGATGTCGTCGGTATCTGGTTCTCTTTGCTTCGGGTGTAACTTAGGCGAGGTGACGGCTTCTTGGAAGCAATGATCCGTGCGGAGTGAGAGCTGCTGTTTATTTATGTGCCAGTAGTAAGACTACATGTTTCCTTAAAATCGAGGACTAGAGTATGTCGGACTTCTTGGGAGCTTTAGGAAAAAATATGGTAAAACATTCACTCCTCTCAGTCATGTTTTGTTATGCTGTAGCGCAAGATAGGAGCGGGATACTCCACATTCCTCTGGAGAAACAAGGAGTGTCTTGTAAGCCTTAGTGGTTGGCTTTCTTTCCCTCTCTACCTACATTGAAAACATACTTTCTAGGTCAAGTTTTATGATTAGCTCTTTTTAAACATAGGAGCTTGTCATCTTGTGTATGTGCTGTTCTCATATCCTCTTTGAAAAAACTTTTTGAGAGCTTGAACATAAAATGAGGAATTAATTCTTCTATTACCACTGGAGAAGGTGATTGTTAGTAGTGACTCGTGATCTTCAGGTGACTAAGTAATGATACTTCACAGCTAACCAAAGTACCTTTATGTAATGTTTTTTGGAGGAGATATCATCTTGGAGCAATGAGGTGTGTCCTAGGCTGGTAAAGAAATGACAGAATGCTTTCCTTTTCAGGAGGATACTGACCTACAGGAACTTGAAATAAGTTCCCCAATTATTTAGGGGAAGAGGCTTTGTGGTCCCTCGAAGTAAACGTTACAAAATTACTCTGACCATGCAAGTCTCAGTTGTGTACTGTAAGAAGGCAGAATCTGGTTTTATTGGGAATCTTTGCCATTAACTCTTATTTACAGCCTGACACTTCAAAAAGACGACCCTTGATATCTTTCCAAGAGAAGCTGGTCCTTCAGTTAGACTGAGCCTATTTAGTGTTAGATGCTTGCTGAAGAGAAGCATTGTAAAGGTAAACTGTTCTCTCCCTCAAGTGTACTGCTGGTGTAATGGTTTTGTGCTTTCCGTTGTGATGCTTGTAATCCAAAGTGCCCTATGTCATGTTTCTTTCTGTTTCAAAGCAGTCAGTGGACTGGAGTGGCACTTCAGCACAGTCTTGCCACTACATACGTATTCACAATGAACTTGAAGTGTTCAGCCTGTATCTTTCACTCTGAACAGTACATGGTACAAGATTTCTGCCAGCTGTCCATTTCTATTTTATTTTCTTATGAATGTCCTAATGCAGTAGATGGTGTTTGTGTGCTTAATGGCCACTATTGCAATTGATCTTTGTATAATTGTACTAAAACACAAGCTGTTAAATCACTGGCTAATCAAGGTTGGATAGAGGTTTCCTATCAGCAGCTGGGATCCCAAGCTACATTTGATTTTCTGAAATCCCATAGGAAAGTGTTAATGACAAGTGCTGCTTGTGCCAAGTGGCTGCAGTGTGATGTTACCTGACCTTGGACATGAAGTTCTGAAATGTCTGTTTGGAGCAGTTTCCTTGTTAGGGATGGCAGTGTAGCTCCAGAACAAGACAGTAACCACTTCATCTAAATTACTTCCTGGAAAATCAGGAGTGACTTGTTCAGCCTTTCTGGATGGGAGGTGGGAAAGCTGCCTCAGAAGGGGAGAGATGACTGAAGGGAGTGACTGGTAGAACTGAGTAGTACCTAGCTGGGCAGTAGCCAAAACAATCCAGTGTCATCCAGTATTATTATGATTAACCTGCAGGACATCAGAGCTGTTTTGGTGCAGATGGACTTAGCTGCAGACAGGTGCTAGCTGGGGGCCCTGCACTTCCTGATCATATATGCATCCTTGCAGCTAACATCAGCTTGTCCCCACAGATTCTGAATTATTACTGTTACTGCAGCTTTCTCTTGACTTTGACTTTACTGTGACATCTGAAATGCTCTTGGATAACTCCAGAACTGTGGGTTGCTTTGCCTGACCAGGAGTAGTAATGATTTTTCCATCTGAAAGGAAACAGACTGGTGAGCAAAAGAACAGGAGGAGCTTGGCAGATAAGGCATGGCTCTGAACAATTTACTGGAAGAGACAGAGAATAACAACTAAACCTATAAATTTTCCTTTAGTCCATGCACCCCTTTCCCCCACAGGAAGGGTTGTGAGGTAACATGCAACTTCTGGGGCAGATCTCTGAATTTGACCTGGTCACCTGTTTCCATAAACCAGTCATCACCCGTACACCACCCATTTATTAAGGGTGGTGTAGTGTTTCCTTAGAACTCTCAACCTAGCTGGCAGTAGCAGCTATTAAGGGAGGCAGGGGAAGAGTGTGCTTTTTTTCTGGATTTATCTTTTTGCCCTGCAAGATCCCAGATGCATCATCCTAGATGAAGGAAAGGGAAACAGCTGTATCTGATGCTCTTGCCTTTTCCATACATTAGTAATCCTAGTTTGAAGAATCAAACACTGTTCACTTGTCATCTGGTATTTGTAAGACCACAGACAGTTGCTGTTTCTGTGTACAGCATCATCATTGTTCTTTGTCTCCTTAACAGCTATGTGTTCATTGGTGGTGGTGAATGCTGCTGGAAGCATCAAAATTTATCAGTTTGTTTCAACCTGCAGTTGAAGAAACATGGGCTGCATTAAATGTGTTTATGATCTGTTGGAACACTACTTCTATTACAAAGGAATGATAATGCTTGGGAACCAGAAAACTCTTAACAGAACTTTTGTAGAATGCCCATACTTGCTCTTGTGCTAGTTCTTTATAAGGGCTCCTAGAGCCTTGGCCTGAGGTGAAATTTCTCTTCAAACAGGCTAAGCCTGCCAGAAATAGGATTACAGGTTTCTGAACTCTGAGGATGTACTGAGGGTTGGTGTTGGTGTACTGACAAGTGGTTTCTAAGATATGCTAGAGGCAGGAAGGAACAGCCTTTATCTAAGGTTATGTTGCTGTTACTTTATGAAATACTTAGGAAAGTCCCATTTTAATATATGAAGTACTTAGTCATGTGATCTTAAAAGGAAAACATACAGAAAAAACCCCAAAATTATGAACTAGCCCTTTGTTACTTACGGAGTATTTTAAGTATTTTGCCTTGTTTAGAAGGCAGTTGGGTTCAACATAGCATTTCTCTGTTACTTTTGGAGCTAGGCTTTCACCCACTTAAGAAACTTAATAGCCAGGTGAACAATTATCTGACCTAAAAGTCTGACTCTGCAAGCAGCGGCTTTGTCAACTATGACTTATTTACAACCACACTTAGTCATCCCTATCTCACCCTACCCTCATAGGAGCATTCTTCTGAAAGAATGGAAAGAGCAAAGTGCTTGTCTTACTCTCGAACTTAATCTAGCTTTTACTAGAGGGTTTTCAGAGGGAAGAACTGTCAGCTCTATCTTATCTGTGGTAGTGGAGTAGTTACATAGTTATTTGTATCCCTGAATGCTGCCTCAGCCACAGAAGACCAGTCCTCTCCCGTATTTTGGGGCTGACTCAATGGTAAGCAGGCTATTAACTTGTTAATGTTCAAGAGCTGTCTTGTTCCATTTAGGCTATTGATGCATAATGATTTGGTGGTTTTTAGGCTTATTGGCTTGGTTCAACCACTGTAAATCAAGCATCCCCAAAACTTACTGGTTCAGGGGACAAACTCACGCTTTTATTAGTGAAATCCTGCTAGGTAATGGCATAAATGTAAAATCTTAAGCTGTTTCTGAAACTGCATTCTTGATGTTAATATTGAAACAGAGTATTCAGACTTCCAGTTCTAGGCCCAAGTGCTCTTCTAATAGTTTAAGGCAGCTGATCTGTTCAGCTTTTCTTAAACAGGCTGAAAGTTTGAGTTTTTGTAACTCAAACATTGTTTTTTCCATTGTATGTTTTATTGCTGTGGAACTTCAGGAATGTGATTTGAAATTCTGTATCCAAATTCAAATATAAACTAATACTAGGCTGAACTTTGTCTTGCTTTATTGTTCTTTTGTGTTTAGCTGTTTAATGTACCTTTTGCTACATTACCAAGTGTCATGTGCAAGTAGGTTGTTTTATGTTCTGTCCTGAAAATGATGACAGCCTTGTAGCTAAATTTATAAACATAAGACTGTCTGTATTATGTTTTGTGTAGCTATAACCAAGGAATTGCTGCCTTGAAACACAGATAACGTTTTTAAAACAATTGAACTATCAGTCAGACTGACATGGTAGCTGAAATTTACTCAAGCTTTTCTAGGCAAGAGGTGCTCTGGTAAGTTTTTTGTAACTGTTAACTGCATTACCAGGTTTTCCACACGTTCCACTCTAGAAGAAACAAAGCCTTTCTCTAAAGAGTAGGTTGATGAATTTGTGTGTTTTAAAAAATAAGTGTTAGATACCAAGATGTAATGAAGCACAGAAAGTGTTTTTTAGAAAGGATGCTTACAAATCATTCTAGACTAAATACTGAAGCCAGCCTGATACTGAAGAAATAACTAATCCTTTTCTCACGGACATTGCAAAGCAGCTCCAAATTCCTTGCCCTTTTGCAAGAATAGTAGTGAATCTGGGCTTCCTCTTGAAGAAACAATTCACTTCTGATGCTGGTACAAACAGCAGAACCATTTTCACTGCTAGTAGATTGTTTGCTGTTAAAACTGGGGCATATACGTGTGAGGAAGCAGAGTTGAAGTTAATCTAACTTCTTAGATTAACTTGATGCATGACCAAATTTACCATGGGTTTTGAGAAATAGTCTACAAGTTATGGAATTTTGACTTTTTGGCTTATACTGGTGTCAAACATTCAGTGTTTATAAGTGCAATCTTAAAGGGTGTTATCCAGCTTGTATCATAGAACATGGTAATACTTAACAGCTGATTGTGGGTTTAACTAGAAGACATACTAGAATAGACAAATGAAGTGGTGATCTAGATGAGTGGCACTTAAACTGACTTTTAGATTTGGCTTGCAGTGAGTGACTTTGAATTGGCCTATGTTGCCCTGGTTAGGGGAAAGAGAAAACAAGTCTTGGGTTAGGTAAATAAATGATGTTTATTGTCCCTAATAAACAGCCAACTACTGATGTACTTTTTGAAGAACTGTCAGTGTTGTTCAGCACAAAAATGGGTGTTATGGAGGCACTGTGTTTCTGGGTAGCTCTTGGGTATTGTCAGGACAGCCTTTCAGGGGCCTCTCTGGTCGGTAAACAATACTATTCATGGTCAAGCACAAAGCACAGCAGTCTGTCCTTGCAGCAACAGCATATGGTGTCTCTAAAATGCTAAGTCAAGGTTGTTTAGGTATATCTCAAACTGTACTAAGCAAACTCCTGATCAGAGCGAGCAGAAGTGTTGTAAATGTTTGTGCAGTCTGCTTGCAGCCCAGGTGGTAGGAAAACTTTGGAGCTGTATTAAAGCTTTTGTTGTAAATAGCTTGTTATTGCATTAAATGTTTTAATTTTCAGAATAAATATTTTGGCTTAGTATCTCAGATGTTTCAGTGTCAGTACCACTGAACAAAAATAAAAGGCTTTCAAGGTGCCACGGCCATTTTTCAATTTCTTTTATGCACATAATAAAGAACAAATTTCTGAATTTTCAATAGTCCCTTAAATTAAAACATCTTTAAAATGAGGGTTTTTTTCTTAGCGCTGTAATCCCATTTAAATGTTCCATGCTTAGGCTTGAAAGAGGTGATGGAGGGCATCCTTTGAGATTGTGACAATATATGTATGGCAGATGTGGAGCTATGAAGTTCTGTTTCAGAATCCTCTCTGTGCTGCTGTTTCCTCAATCTGTCACTGTGATGAGTTTTAGGAAGGATCAGGAGGTGGCAGGAGGAAGTGAAATTGCACATAAGCAGTAAGGTTCTCTCCATGTGCACTGACTTGTGGTCTAATGTGACGTTTTTACCCAACAATTATTGTGCTGTCTTGCCTGAACAAATTATTTTCTAAATCACCTTGTACTTGAAGGTGTTTTTCAAGTATTGTTTAGGTTCTTCTTAAGTAACTCTTTTACTTGATCTTAACTGTAGGTTGTGCACCTCCTGTTCCTGTAATGATCAAGGGAAGGTGGGGAGCTGAGCTGAAGATAAGTGGTGACATGCACCATGTCAAAAACACCTGTTTTTGTTAATGGGTGCTTTTGTGTAGTACACACTGATGTTTTAATTAGCAGGAAGTTATCACATCTGGACTCCAAGTGGCTTTTGGAGTAGTAGCACATAAATGCTACAATAGCTGAGATATTTGGCACTATTCCTTGCAGTTAATCACTTGTTTTGTTGATTAGGTACTTCCACAAATGTGTGTCTGGTATGGAGAATGTGGAGTTGCTTCTGGAGACAAGAGGTACAACTGTGCTTATGATGGGCCACCAATAGCACTACCAGAAGATGGCTATGACTTAATGCAGGTGAGCTTCTCTTGTATGTTTGCTGCTAAAAAAAAAAATTCTCCAACAGTAGAATTCTGTATTGGGTTCTTTTGGACCTGTGCTATGACGTCTCATCCTAACCTGATGAGAAAGTAGACAGATTGTCTCTGATTTCTCAGATCCAACTGGGTTAAGGTAATTTACCTCAGTTTCTTTTCAGAGGTACAAGAAGTCTCTCTCTTCATGCACAGCATATTGCCAGATTTGCCTTCTGGCATCTGATAGTTCAAAGCTTTAAAGAGTGAAATAACTACGGAGTTAAACAATGGTTAGACTGGTGACAGGAATGACTTCATTAAATATGTAGGTGAGCTAACTACTGTTGTGTATTGTTTCTGAAGACTTAATGTACAGTTCTTGTATGTTACTATCAGTTATACTTGTGTTAAAGGCATTTGTCTTTTCTACAAACTGAACGTGAAGCAGCTCTTCCAGGTAATCTGGTTTTATGGTTAGTAGCTTGCGTTCTGAGACTTTAAAATCTGATACTATCCAGAAGGAGTACTATAGGATAAGCTGCAGGAATACTTTCAACTTGGATAAACATGTGTTGTCCTCTTACCAATAGGCTCTCAAATGCCATTATCATTCTATATATAGACCCTGGTGACTAAAGAACATCTGAAGGAGCTTTTCAAAAGGAAGTGCTGCCTTGAATAAAAGAAGTGAAAAAAGTGATTCTTCTCTCCAGTCTCTAAACAAAAATCTTGTTTGCTGGACTGTTTTTCTCCTCTGCGTCTCCCACAGCAACAGCTACTCTGTTCTGAAATATGTTGAAGCAAAACCCATGATTAAAATGAGTTCTGAAGTCTTAAACATGCTTTTTCTTCCTTTCCTCTTGATGTGAATGTTACTTGTTTTTTGTTTTTTTCCTTAAGGAACTCTGTCCGGGTTTATTCTTTGGCAATGTTAGCACTTGCTGTGATGTTCATCAGCTTCAGACTTTGAAAAATAACTTGCAGCTGCCTCTGCAGTTTCTCTCCAGGTATGCTAATGAATGGCCAAGCAAGTAATTTTATAACAGAATAACAAATTACTTGTCTTCAAGTAGACTGTAGAAAAAGAGAAAAAGTGGTAATTTCAATTAAAGGATTATTGGAGCAAGCTGCTGGATTGACTTTCTTATCCATAGCAGCAGGCTGCAATGTCATGAAACAACTACTTGCAGTCTGGATTGACTTAGCTGGTAAGAATAAACATTCCCTTGGCTTGTCTCAAGCACCTTATCTAATGAAACCTTCAGAAGAGGGTGGCAATGTAGCATTTGGTCTTGTTCTAACTAAGACATTAAGAAGTCTAAGAAGTCTTTCTACTAGCAACAGTTAAGTTTTTCTTCAAATTCTAGTAAAATTGTTTGAATCTGCTATTTGAGGCAGGCCATTTTATTAGTGATTTATAGTTCAAAATTGTTTATGGTTTAAAATTGTTCATCTGTAGTATCAACAACAATTGTCATATTGCTGATTAAAATCTTACAGAATTTAAGTATTTTGTTCTGTTGCTCTGAGCAGAATGGTTATATTTGCAAGGCGTATCTGACTTGACCTACATAGCGCCTTTTACCTCTTAATCTGATTGCTGTTCATTGGCTCTCCTACCAATTGGCTTTCCTTCCAGATGTCCATCGTGTTTTTACAACTTGATAAACCTCTTCTGTGAACTGACTTGTAGTCCAAATCAGTCTGACTTTTTGAACGTTACAAGCACCATACCTTACTATGATCCCGTTTCAAAAGAGAACAAAAGTAGCATTACAGAGCTGCAGTACTTCATTGGAGATCGATTTGCAAATGGTGAGTACACAGCTTGTTAATTTACCTTGGTTTTTGTCCAGGTAACAAGACCAGTGCTTTTTCAGAAAGAATTTGGAGGGGGAAACATCTCTTTGACCGTCTTTTTGAAGTTTGAGTCATCACATAGGTAGCAGCAGGTCCCCCTTAAAACTTACAGAACACTTAACTTCTGCCTGGGCAGGGGACATTCATTACACTGATACTGTTAAATAACAGTGTTTTAAAGGTTCAGTTGAGGATGAACATCTGTACAAATGGTTAATAGCTGATAACCTTGATGACTTTAACTTCAGAAAAATAAAGTTTTTGTGCCAAGTATTGAATGTCCAAAGTCTACCTGATACTAAAACAGTCTGGCAGGCATGATAATAAAATTTGTACACACAGTGGTTCTCTAAGAGGTACTCAGTCTTGAAATGGACTGTCTAGTCCTTTGTCAAAATCAGATGTTTTTATAGAACAATATATTTGGGTTGTATTTTGATTTTGTAGCAAACTTAAGTATTAATTCAGTCTTTTTATGCTTTTTGCAGTAAACTTTAATAAAATTGAGACACTTGAAAATCATATACGGCCTACAAGTTGAAAGTACCTTAAATGCTTTTCATAGGTTTCCCTGAAAATAATATTAGGTAATGTTTCCTGTCAAGCAGAAAAGTAGGTGCTAGCATAATGCAGATTTGAGTGGCTTTCTCAGAGCAAGGTGGCTGTAACAAAGCATTGCAACCTTGAATACTATAAATACAACTGAAAGCATTAGTTCACTAAGATGTTTCTACTTGAAAACTATAAGTATGTTCGTGGAACTTGGGGAGTCTGTAATATTGGAAATACTTGGAATGCTTACTCAAATTATAACATTGGTTTAATGACTCTTCCCAGCAATGTACAATGCCTGCAAAGATGTGGAGGCTCCATCAAGCAATGTTAAAGCACTGGGGTTGCTGTGTGGGAAGGATGTTAAAGACTGCAATGCAACCAACTGGATTGAGTACATGTTTAGTAAAGACAATGGACAAACTCCTTTCAGCATAATTCCAATCTTTTCAGGTAAGAAACTGAATAGTCCTTGCCATTGAAACTCCTGTCAAAGGCTGGATGCTATGGCTAGAGCACTGATTTTTAAACAGCTGCCCAGCAATGAAGGTCTGCAGTCAGAGGCTTTCAAAGCAATATGAGATTAATTTACTTTTTTTTTTTTTTATTTCTGCTTGGAAACCATACTTTGGGGTTTTTTCTATACTGCTTCTTAATGTAGAAATCTCTAAAACTCTGTGGTAGACTGAGCCTAGGTACTGGCTACTTGTGTTCCTTGGGAAATGGGCAGTACCCTCATCCTTGAGGATTTCATTAATAGGAAATTATTGTTACACATTTCACAATCTGAATAGATTGTGCTCTACACGGGGGCTGTGGGCTTTCATATAAAGGGTTAACTCACATAACTGGGAAGGTCTGAATTTTTCCTGGTAATAAGCTGACTCTGCAACTTGTGATTTGTCATAGATGTTCCTGTCCATGGAATGAACCCCATGAATAATGCTACCAAAGGCTGTAATGAGTCCATGGATGATTCAACAGGACCATGCAGCTGTCAGGACTGTTCCATTGTCTGTGGCCCAAAACCTCAGCCCCCTCCATTGCCTCCTCCTTGGCTATTGTTTGGTTTGGATGCTGTCTATGTCATCATGTGGATCTCATACATGGGCTTTCTACTTATATTTTTTGCACTAGTTTTTGGAGTCTGGTGTTACAGGTAAAGCATTCAAAATGCTAAGCTCTGAGAACTTCTTTGCCCTGGTCAGATGCTTATGTCCTGGCTACTTCAGTCAGCCAAAAGTCATGTTCTGTAGCAGATACCACATATACTTACAAAAAATGTTCTAACAGCTAAAACAACCTGGTAAAAAGTGATTGCAGAAGTTGGTTTAGTTGATGCACATGTGTCATAGCATTCTTAGCTACAGAATCACGTACACTGTTCTTCAACTTCCATAACTAAGTATGCAGAAGTCTGGGAAAACAGACATTCACAACAAAACAGTCACTGCTCTATTGCAAATTAAGTAATGAATACTTTTTCCTAGTCTCCTATTTTGAAGAAAACTTAATGAAAGCTAAGCTTTCAGTAATTATAGCATATCACCTCTTGATCACATGGTTGGAGCACCACTCACAGGCTGAGAAGGTTAGGGCTGCGCAGCCTGGAGAAGAGGAAGCTCTAGGGATTCCTTACAGCACCTACCAGTACCTAAAGGGGGGCTACAAGAGAGCTGGAAGGACTTCTTACAAGGGCATGTAGTGACAGGACAAGGGGCAATGGTCTTAAGCTGAGGGAGAGTAGATGTGGATTAGATCTCAAAAACAAATTCTGTCCTGTAAGGGTATTGAATCAGTGGAAGAGGTTGTGCACTCCCTGTTTCTGGAGGTGTTCAAGGCCAGACTTGATGGGGCTCTAAGTAAACTGATCTAGTAAAGGTGTCCCTGTTCATGGCAGAGGAGTTGGAATTAAATTATCTTTAAGGTTTGCTTCCAACCGAAACCATTCTGATTCTATGGTTGTTCAGTTATAACCAGAAAACTGAAATTGCTCTATAGTAAGAATAAAGTCTGCTTGGAAAGGGATAGTGGGTATGACTATTTGATATGTTCAGCAGCCTTACCTTAGTGGGCATCATGAAGTGGTGTGTTTGAGATGCCTGGTTCATATTTCTAATGTAAAAATCTCCTGCAAATACCAACTTAGAATCAATTTAAAGCTTTGTGTTGTTAATGCTAGTGATCTTCTAAATGTGCATAAAGAATCTGTGCTTGATGTTAGCTGAAGAAGTTTAAGATAGCTGACATGGTGCTCCAAAAGATCACAAAGCTGGAGACTGTTGTACAAACAGTACAGATGTCTTTTTGGACAAGCAGGATAACACAGCTTCTTGCCTTGCAGGAGGCGGCACTTTGTCTCGGAGTACACCCCCATTGACAGCAATGTAGCCTTTTCTGTGAATTCCCACCGTGACAATGGTATGTCTTGGATAACAGTAATGGGTTTATTGCAAACTCAGGTGCATCCATTTCCTATGGTTGGGCTCTGGAGTTTTAGCTTTGTTAGGCTAAAAGTCCATTCTGAGAGGGCCTTCAGCCTTTTGACCAGCATCTCTCTTCTTTTAGAGTAGTACTTACCCCTGTTTTATTGGATGCTGAAAACCCTGGGTACTCCCCTCATGGATCTAGCTAAGCTCCAAGGAAGTTCTGGAGAGCTTTGTTGTAGGAGTATAGGGAGGACAACATGATGCTAAAATCAATTTGATCGTGTTTTGACTCATCCATATATCCATTTAAAGCATGCTAGGAAAGAACTGTACTGTTACTTGTGTACCAGCTGAGGTAGCTTGTTTTATTGCTTATATATATATTTTCGCTTTATTTGCTACACCTGCTGCTGTCAAACACAACCTTACATTACAAGGGGCAACATAGGTCCGAGCTGTTTTCTGCCCCTTGGCCTCAGTCAGGGATTGGTGAATAAAATTTCATCTTTCTGAGTGGAGTCCAAGAAAATGCTACTTAACTGACTTCTCAAATATTTACTGTTTTTCTTGCTCTTGCAGGAAACATTACCTGTGGTGAAAGGCTTGGTGAAAGGTTTGAGAATGGCCTGAGGATGACATTTACATCATGGGGGGCTTTCTGTGTCAGAAATCCACGTCCTGTTATCCTCTTCTCTGTGGTCTTCATTGCAATGTGCTGCTCAGGCTTTGTATATATTAAAGCAACTACAAATCCTGTAGATCTTTGGTCAGCCCCAAGCAGCCAAGCCCGCAAGGAGAAGGAATACTTTGACACGCACTTTGGACCTTTCTTCCGTTCTGAACAAGTTATTATTCAAGCACCAAAGAGCCACCCAGACACCTACTCACCTTACCCATCAGGAGAAGATGTACCTTTTGGCCCTCCCCTTACCAAAGATATTCTCCATCAGGTAATTGGGACTTACCAAGAGCAAAGACCTAAGCATACTTAACAGGTATAACCACATGGAGTTGGCTTCCACCTGCAATGTTATATATCCATCAAAACAGTCATAGATATTCTTATTAAAAATCATAGCCTTACTATAAAAGCTTTTTGCTGGAAACCTTTCTGTTAGAGAGACACTTGCAAACTAAGTCTCTGTTCACAGTATGAACACAAATAATATTTTTATGATGTGGTTTTATCAATATGTGCCTCTGTCTCTGGCAATTGCAAGAATATATTGTGCACTGAAGTCCTGTCTTGCAAGGGAAGTGCTTTCTTATGCTGCTCCTAAACTATGGTTTGTTTTGTTTAAAGGTACTGGATTTGCAGGATGCTATTGTCAACATAACTGCTTCTTATGACAATGAGACTGTAATGCTGAAGGACATTTGCCTGGCTCCTCTTGCTCCCTACAACAACAACTGCACTATCCTGAGTGTACTCAACTACTTTCAGAACAGCCATTCTGTTCTGGATCACACTGTTGGGGATGAGTTCTTTGTCTATGCTGATTACCACACTCACTTCTTATACTGTGTTCGGTGAGCAGTACAATTGCATGTTTTTTAATCAAGTTGCCAGTTCAGCTTGGTTTGGTGTGGATGCGGCTCTGGTTTACCTTAAACATGTTTTCAATGCTTCTGAAGAGTTCTGAACAGAAGACCAGTTTCTGAGCTTTCTCTTTAGTTTGTAGTTCAGTTGGTTAGAAGGTACTCCTTGTCTTAAAGGCTGTAAGGCAGACACCTTTAAAACTGTGTTTAAATTGAAAGCAAATGCAGCACAAGGGCAGTGTACCACTAGCAGTCTTGTCTTGTTTGTCTTGATTTTCAGTTGTAACACAACAGCTTTTTACTGTTTTGTGTCAGCTGTCATGCAGCAGCTAACAGTTATGGCTGGTGATCTCTTTAGGGCTCCAGCATCACTGAATGACACAAGCTTGCTTCACGATCCCTGCTTAGGAACATTTGGTGGACCTGTATTTCCGTGGCTGGTGTTGGGAGGATATGATGGTGAGTGGCAAAAGAGTATTGCAGCATAAGTCTGAGAGTACATTCTTGTGTGCTGTTCTTGGCGCTAAAGGTGCGTGCGTTCTCATTTAACACAGCTGTTTAAATGCAGTCCAGAGAAACTGGAGTTTTGTTAAACTTACACTAAGTAAGGGTGTTTTAAGTAAGTTTTCAGTAGACCAGTGCTGGGATTGGAGGCAGACTACTCTGGAAGTGCAAAATGCAAGCAATCTGTAATTGGAACATACTTGTCAACAGGACAAATGTTTGGTCTGCTTTGGGCCTGGTAAAAGATAAGGACATGAAGCAGCTCAGGTTTACATGATGGGATGTATGTGTATTTTGCTTTGAGTTAGAATAAAGTTTTGTTACTGATCTGACAAAGCAGTTAAGAATAAAGTGTTCACAGAGGAAATTCTTTCACAATTACTCTTAAGCCAGGATTTTGTTCAAGCAATTTATCTAATTAAACGTAACTTGGTAGTATATTTGTGTTTAATATATCTAAAATAGTGTTTAAAGACAAGGGCTTATTTATTAAACTGTAGGGGATTTGTATTTGCTTTGAGTAATATCTGAGTATGCAAGAGGTACAGTGTTTAGGAAGCCGTATTTCTCATTAGATGGAAAGTCATAAGCAGTGGTTATAAAGTAGCTCTTTGTCCAACTGTGCAACAATGTAACATTGTGGTGTCATGAACATGTTAAACAATGAATAATTACTCTGGAATGCAATCTGTAGTGCTTAGCAGCTTTGGTTCTTATTTCAGTAGTATGTTTGAGAGTGGTGTTCAGTGGAGTTGTAGGGATGGGATTGCTTTGAGCAATGCTAATTTTAAACTTATTTGTATGTGCTATACTAGAATATAAGTTCCATTTTTTAATGCCAAACATTTTATTTCCTCTATAGATGATAACTACAATAATGCTACAGCTCTTGTTATTACTTTTCCTGTCAACAACTACTACAATGACTCAAAAAAGCTGATGAAAGCCTTGGCATGGGAAAAAGAGTAAGTAGTCTTCTTGTGTTCTGAAATGCATGCATGATTTAAAGCAGCTTTAAATGCTGATTAAAAAAACACACCTGCAGTGTACTGACAGTTTTTCAGTATAACTACAGGGATGTTTCGAGAGGCAGCAAAACTGGTTAAAACGAGACTGTGCTGGTCATAAAACCTTCACTTTGTCTGGCACACTTAATTTGCTTTGAGGCATAGGGTCTAGTCCTCTTAGTGACCATCTAGCCCAGTAGTACTTGCCAATAAGTAACTTCAGAAAGGATTTATTTTATTGTGGCTAGAATTACACAGGTAGACTCTTTAATTTACTGGACCATTAACCATGGGTGGAAAGGTTGAGCCTGATGCTGTAGTTCTTTACCTTTAATTTTTAAAAAAGTCATCCAGATGAGCATCTAAGGCTTTCGTCCCCTCTACCACCTTGAAGAGCTAGCTTACACAGGCCAGCTGCTCTGTTAAAAACTACTGTACTAGAAAGTTTGTGACAAAATAAAAGTATGACAAGCATCTGCCTGTGTCACAAGCACCTTGCAAGTTGGGGAACTGAAACAAGAGCTAATAAATTGTTCCAGTGCTGTAAGCAAGCTGCAGTCATCTTTCATGTGTGTATTTCTAGGTCCAGCTCTGAGGAAAATTGTGCTTAGAGTTTGAAATAGCTCATGCAAAGTAGCTATTGATCCTCAAACGCTAGAGAGAATGTGGAAAGTATTTCAATGTAGTGTATTTCTAGTTCTTAAAGTAGAGTTCCAGGTATGTGTAGCCAGCACCTCTCTTCTAAAACTGAGAAAGGTCCCCTCAAAATGTCTGGCCGCAGGGTACTCTTGTACCACACAGATGATGTAAATTTGCCATCAACTGACTTTCAAGTATTTTTAGTGAAGATGTTTTGTCCTTTTAAAGTGTGATCAACCTCTTGGTTTTGTTTTTTAGATTTATTAACTTTCTGAAGAACTACAATAATTCAAACTTAACGATATCATTTTCTGCTGAACGGAGTATTGAAGATGAGATCAACCGTGAAAGCAACAGTGATATTAGTGTTGTGTTGATAAGCTATATTGTGATGTTCCTCTACATCTCAATAGCTTTGGGACACATCCAGAGCTGTAGAAGACTGCTGGTATGTGTGTAGTTTTCATTGCTATAAAGACTGAAGCTAGACGTTGCTGATAGCTGTAAGTCACTTAACTATTTTTTCAGAATGCTGATGTTTTTTATTAGAGCATTGAGTCTTTCATGGGCAGGAGTTAGGGCGAGCATTGTTTTTCTGCTAGACAATTCATGTGTATTTCATAGTTTCAGCTAAGTTCTTTCACTTGACGTTCAGTTCACATCAGCGTTAAGACTTGCAGCTTCAGGGTTGATAATTTTTTTTTTAATATCTGAATCTTCAAAAAAACCATGAAATGTTTTCTGCTACCTAGACTAAATGTTAGAAATGTTTTGCCTTTGCAGTAATCTATTCCGTGGGATGATGCTTGTTTGGCTGACGTTCAGTACAACTTTTTTTAGGTGGATTCGAAGATCTCTCTGGGCATTGCAGGCATCCTGATTGTACTGAGCTCAGTAGCATGTTCTATAGGCATTTTCAGCTACTTTGGAATCCCACTGACACTGATTGTGATAGAAGTAATTCCTTTCTTGGTGCTGGCTATTGGAGTGGACAACATTTTCATTATGGTTCAGACACTTCAGGTATTTATTCTTGCATACAGATTCTTCTAAAAGTGCCTGTCATTTTTGAAGGCTGTAAACTTGAAGAAGGAAGTCTTCTGTGTTCTAGTGCTCAGCTCAATGTGAGCAGCTCTGGATTCTCACAAGATATCTTGTGAGAGTGGAAGAAAGACAAGAATCTGTGTGCCTTCTACCTTCACAAAAAAACCCCTAATTTATGTGTCTGTATTTTTTGTATTGCTGCTTGATACCAAAATAGTTGTAGAACTCAAGTGGTATTTTGATCACTTGTAACTTAAACATATTGTAAGCAGTAGTCATGAACTAAACTATATGCTTAAGACTAGGAACTTCTGCCACTAAGTCTCAGTGGGTAACAAGCTTTTTAATTTGACAGGTTCAATAGCCCACTGAAACTGGTACTGCCTCTGTCACATGTGTAGTTTTACCTGAAGTACAGATCTTAGTACTGTATTTTAAATTTGAAGCAGGACAACAAGTAATGTGTCCTTCACAAGGCTGCTCTTGTTTTAGAGAGTCTCAGCTGTTTTTTATCTCTCTTGTTAATGCAGCGGAAACAACAAAAGATAGCTTAGGATATTTTAAAGTTTTAGGTTTTTTGAAGCGATATGAAATAGCTTTATAAATTACATGATTCCTAATAATAATAAATTATTGCCTTAAAACAGAGAGATGAACGCCTTCAGGGTGAAACTCTGGATAAACAGATTGGCAGAGTCTTGGGAGATGTGGCACCCAGTATGTTTCTGTCATCCATTTCAGAGACTGTGGCATTCTTTCTGGGTAAGACTCCTTTAATATTTGAAGATAAGGGCCTTATCATAACTGCATGTTTCAAGAATAAATGCAATACTAAAATATAAAAGCAAAATAATAATTTGTAGAGGCTGTTTAGCTTAGTTGTTCATTGTTAATATCAAGTTAAACTTCTGCTGGGGATAGGCATTGGAGTACTTTAAGAGTCTGGCATAGTCAGAAAGATCCAATTCTGAATCTTTCAAGCTTTTCAGCCTGAAAGACTGGAGGTTTTTACTGACTTGCAGTGACTAAGTCTAAATTTGTCCTTAGGAATAGATCAAATACCACGGAATATGGACCCCTATATTTCATTTATTCATCTTGCCAAAATGCCCCTATGACAGATTTATGTTTGAGGCTCACTTTGTAATGTTCTAGAGGTAAATCTCTTGTTGCCCTACAAGTATAATTTGGCCTTCTTTCATAATGGCTTTGTTTACCTGCAGAGTAATTTGTCATTGGATCAACTTGCATTGGAGTGGCTTAATATTGAAGCAAGATGTTGCCTGACAGCACTCCTTAACTGCCCTGTTACACAGTCTGCACCTAAATTTGGAATTGAGAAATGGCTTAGAACGAGTCACTCCTTTGCACAGCCTCAGTGCTGTTAAATAGGTCAAAGACAGCAGCTGTAGCCAGGCTTGTATGGGCTGTTGCCTTTGCTCTGGAAAGAAAGGCTCTTTGTCCTGCTATAAGGCTACCACTTAAACTGGATGTTTGTCTAGCAAATGCTGCTGCATTTCTAGGAGAAGGGAGTGCTCTTAACAAACTGGGTCACTTCCTCCAGGGACACTGTCTACGATGCCAGCGGTTCGCACGTTCTCCCTGTTTGCTGGAATGGCTGTGCTCATAGACTTTATCCTTCAAGTCACTTGCTTCGTCAGTCTCCTGGGCTTGGATATTAAGCGTCAAGAGGTAAGTATAAGTGCACCTGTAACTGCAGTGTCACGGGGATGACAACATCTGCAGAACTGCTCTAACTCTGGCATTTAATCTGTTTTCAGAGTAATAGACTGGATATTCTATGTTGCATCAAAAGCAGTGAAGAAATGAGTGGAGTCCAGCGTTCTGAGAACATGTTATTTCTGTTCTTCAAAAATCTGTTTTCTCCATATCTGCTTAAGGACTGGATGAGACCAATAGTAGTATGTATAATCTATTTCAAGTAAGCAGTCATCTAAACTTGAGCAAAAGAGCAGTGAGCCTGAAGGCCTAAATAGGGAAGAAAAATCTTCAATACAGTGAAACAAATGAAGCTTCTAGTATTTTTGTTCTCAGCATAAGAATAGAAATAAGCTTTTGTAACTACAAAAGTATTTCAGTAAATAGAGGCTTGATCGTGGATTGTCTAAAGCCCAGATTTAAGAGTTGCATTGCAGTCAATCAAATTACTTTAGCCTATGTAAAAAAACCAGCATGTATTGGCTTCTACACTGCATTAATCCGGAGCATTGTTGATTAATCTGTGATTCAGTTTAAAGTTACCATGCTTATTTACAGAAGGTGTTTGTAACCTTCACTGATGATTTCTAAGAATAAATTTCCTTACAGTTCCAAAGGGACTCCTGGGTATAGCTCTGTTGTACTACCATTGTTGTATTAAGCCTGGGTAGCATATTTAAACTAGAGCCTCTTTGCATGGTTCCTATTAGCTTAACAAATGACTCCTATTGCCTGTTGTTTCTGTACAGTTCTCACGTCCATGGATTTGCTTTTTTTGCAGATAGCAGTGTTTGTGGGTATCTTGTCATTCAGTGCAGCAGTTATGCACAATGTAGAGATTGGGCTGGATCAGTCTCTCTCAATGCCAGATGTAAGTCTTATGATGGTGTCACTGTTCAGCAGTTTGTGGCTGAATTGAAATCTTGGTACCTTGTTGTGCTACCTCAACATTCTGTAATAGTAACTCAAAACTTTCCCTTGAAGGACTCCTATGTAATAGATTACTTCAGCCACATCAGCAAGTACCTGCATGCGGGTCCCCCTGTCTACTTTGTCCTAGAAGAAGGACACAACTACACCTCTTTGGAAGGGCAGAACATGGTGTGTGGTGGAACGGGATGTAATAATGATTCGCTTGTCCAGCAAGTCTTCAATGCTGCAGAAATTGGTAGCTAGTAAGTCTTTCATGCTTGTCTCTGCATAGTTGCATGGAAGAGATGTAGCTGAGCAGTGTGTCCACCTGATTGATGGGATACATTGATGTACTTTGGTTTGGAAAATGGGCTTGATCCTTCAAGGAATCTTGGAGTCGTAGTAATAATAACTTGTGAAAACCTCTCAGCAGGGTTATGATGATCTGGAAAATGGCTGCATGCTCAGCTTCTAAACCTGGTGAATAAACTAGGCTAGCCTAGGGAGGCTAAGCAGGAATTCTATCTGCAACTAACAACTCAAGGAAGTCTTTTTCCAATTCCTCCACTGTAGTTCATTTCAGCCTAACTGAAGAGGAGCTTAGCTTGAAAACTGAGACAACAGGGTGTGGAATAGGATGGGGAACAGAGTAGGCAGACGAATAGAAAGCTGAGCTTGGCAGCAGAACAGGATGCAGTGAAAAAGCTCCTGCTGATTTCTAGCTGCAGTGTTCTGAGCTACCTGAGCATTATGGCTCTTGGATGGGGTACTGGAGCATGGGATTATATAAAGAGCTGAGATTTGACAAGAATGGGTTGACATGGCCTAAATTGGCACTGGAGAGATCAAGTGATATGTTTTGGAATTAAACATAAAATTACTGATAATGGATATGTTGTGTTATTTTTATTAGCACGAGGATAGGCTATGCCCCATCGTCCTGGATTGATGACTACTTTGACTGGGTGAAGCCACAGTCATCCTGTTGCAGAGTCTACAATACCACTGGCCAGTTTTGCAATGCTTCAGGTATTGACATCCATTTTGTTGCTAGTGAATTAGCTTGGTTTATAAGTTTCACAGCCAAAACATTTTCTCATGAGTCAAGTGAATACCTTTTCTTACTGTAAGTAGGAACCTCTTGAGTTGTCCTCTTAATTTATTTGAACTGCTGTTTGAGTGAGCATAAATATTCTACTGGAATGCTGCAGACTGAAAACAGCTTAGACAGCCAATGTAACTTGCTATAATAATTCTGATCCTACTGTTGATCTTCTTAGAGTACACAAACTTGGTGCTCTGCTTTTGTTCAGGTCCTTCAGCTGGGTGTAGTTCTTATTGGGTCTAATGGAGATAAATGCACAAGTAAGAGTTCTCTGACAGCCCTTGCCTTAGTAGCAATAAATCAAATTAAGGACTACAAATCTTGTATGGAATTTCAGGATGGATCAGTTAGTTCATCAGTAAAAATGCTTTTTATGGAATTGCATCCTGTAGTAATGCAAGTCAGAAGTTCATAGTGTTAGGAAAAAGAATACTTGTCCCTGTAGATGACCTCCTTCCTGTATTTCTTCAGTCAGCGATCCATCCTGCACTCGTTGTCGACCACTGACTCAAGAAGGCAAGCAGAGACCACAGGGTGAAGACTTCATGACCTTTTTGCCAATGTTCCTATCAGACAACCCTAATCCTAAATGTGGCAAAGGGTAAGAGCCTTATTCTATAGAACCTGCTTAGACCAGTGTGTCAGAGACATTTGCTCTGGGTTTTGTCTGGATGTTTGATATCTAATGTCCTCCTAAAAGCCGTACAAACATTGGCATCTCACCAGTTCTGTACTATTTTCTGAAAAAACCCAAATGCATCATCAACTAAATGGAACAGCAGCTTTCCCCTGTACAAAGAGAGACAATATCTATGGTCAGTCTGTTCTAGAATATCCTGTGCAGTCTTGAAATGTATGGTGCTCTGAAGCTTTTATAGTTTTAAAAACTGCTAGAAACAACTACCAACTGTTGGCCCTCTAAAGGGCATCTACAAGAGAGCTAGAGAGGGACTTTTTACAAGGGGGTGTAGTGATAAACAAGGAGGTATGGCTTTAAAATGAAAGAGGGTAGGTTTAGATTAGATGTTAGGAAGAAATTCTTGACTCTGAGGATGGTGAGGCACTGGAACAGATTGCCCAGAGAAGCTGTGCCCCATCCTTGGAAGTGTTCAAGGTGAGGTGGGATGGGATGTGAGCAGCCATAGTCTAGTGGAAGGTGTTCCTGCTCATGGCATTGCAACTCCCTTCCAACTCAAACCATTCTTTGATTCCATAAGATTATTTGTTATAAAAGCTAATAAATGTGAATGGTGCTGACATCTGATACCTGTTTTTATAGAGGACATGCTGCATATAACTCTGCTGTCAATTTTATAAACAACAAAACTGAGGTTGGAGCCACTTATTTTATGACTTACCATACTGTACTGAAAACTTCATCTGATTTTATTGATGCTATGAGGAAAGCTCGGATTATAGCAGACAATATTACTGAAACCATGGGCATCAAAGAGAAGAACTACCGGGTGTTTCCTTACAGGTATGGTTAGATCTGTCTTGCCTTGGTGACAAATACTTGAGCAACACAGAAAAGGTACTGGCTAATAGCATATTAAAAACCTGAGTTTTGTCTAACAGAAGGTAATGCAGAGACTTGGGGATTTCTAGTAAAACTAGGAAGATATAATTTGTGTCCATAGTACTGGCCTCTTTCTACTGTCATTGATAATTAATTTAAATCCTTCACTACAAAGGTAGATATGACTCATTTTGGAGCATTTCCCAGCTTTCATAGTAGGATTTAATAGTTCAAACATAAGCAGATATGTTGACATGGGTAATGGCAAGCTGTGATGTGAATGTATTGACTTCAGATAAGTTATTGAAATCTAAAGCAAATGCAATAGAAATGTCAAGTATAGGAGTACCACACTGAAATTGAGTTGGAGTTGATATCTGTGCATCTGAAATACTGATGTCTGCATCAAAGAATCCTACCTGCAGTTATGGTCCATCTGCAGTAGCTCCTGTAGATATCACAATGGATCTGAGCACCTGCCTTCTGGTATCTACTGTAGCTGCTTATGTTGAAATATGGGAATTACACTGACTTCAAGACCATGATCTTTATTTGAAGTGTTAGTGAGGAGTTAACTGCTACAGAATGCTGGCTGTTACATGACATTCTGCTGATACAAGGAAGCCAGTTTCTGTTGATGACTTCTCTGGAGGGGTGGGGGAACTACTTTATCCTTAGCACAGATGCTGATCTAATATTAGCGTATCAAAGGGAAGATGGCTAATGACAACCTCTCTTTTTTCTACAGTGTGTTTTATGTCTTCTATGAACAATACTTGACAATTGTGCACGATGCTATCTTTAACCTCTGCATCTCTTTGGGATCAATATTTCTGGTGACAACTGTGCTTCTTGGTTTTGAAGTATGGGCTGCTGTTGTGGTTTCAATAACTATTGCTATGATAATTGTCAACATGTTTGGAGTGATGTGGCTCTGGGGCATCAGCTTGAATGCAGTTTCATTAGTAAATCTTGTCATGGTAAGTCAACAAGACCTCTCTTTGCTTCTGTTTCCAAGTTTTGAACAGTTCTGTGTACTACACATATACTTGTGATACTGAGCAGTATTCTGCTACTAAACTTTGACAGCCCTTTGAACAGTAGTGGAACTATCTTAACACATCTAGAAGAAGAGAAAACAAGTTTATTCTGATGACTAGTCCTAGTACTAATAAGATACAGCAGTTGAACTGAAGCTGTACTGCATCTGGTGGAGGTCACTCTTGTTTTGCAGCAACAGCTGCATTGCTGCTGTCTAGGCACTGCTCCACATCAACACAGGTGGCTCATGCTGAGGGGTTTGTCTGCTGTATTTATGTTCTACAAAGTAGATCTGGGATGTGCTAGCACCAGTATTGTTCCCACATAAGTGGATGGAATCATCTGGGCAGAAAGCCTTGGTAAAGCACTCCAGAACTGGCTCCAGCAAGCAGCTACTGGTTGCTCTGGCCTTACTGTCTTCTCTAGAGATTTATGGCAGGTCTGAGGGCTAGTGTAAACTGTTGGCCCCTGTTACAATTAGATGTATGTTCAAGCAAGTCTCTCTACTAGATAAGGCTAAGATTAGCCAAGTGTTCAGTTGGTGTTGCAAATGACTGATCAGCTGAATTGTCATGGTATCAAATCAAGATGTATATTCAGTGTTATTCTAAAGCAATGTTATTGCAGCTAATAGTTGTAAACTGATTCTGATGTTCAATGTTCACTATGTGCACTGCATCAAAGCCAGTTTGCTTCAACCTCAGGAAACCTGACCTCTGAAACAACCTCATGTTCCACTTCCTGATTGCCTGTTAGTAATGACTGGTGGTAAAACACTGTGTGGTAAACACCTGCAACAAACAGCCTCTGGGAAGCAACACTAAGTTTGTAACTTCCCATGGTAATTTAACTCTGGGGACTGATGACTGCTGCTAGTAATCTTTCTAACCCATACAGAATTCTGAGTAGAGACCTTGCTATCAAAGTGCTGATCTAACTGAAGTTTTCGCATGTTTCCTTTCACTCTCCAGAGCTGTGGAATTGCTGTGGAATTCTGCAGTCATGTGACAAGAGCATTCACCATCAGTACCAAGGGCAGTAGAGTGGAGCGTGCAGAAGAAGCTCTGTCTCACATGGGCAGCTCAGTGAGTATCTGTTGGCTGGGGAGGGGAAAACAAGTAGCCAAGTAACAGCCTTACTGTTTTAAGAAATATTATGGGTGACAGTCTTAAGTCACAGAGATGGCCTTGCTTTTTCTTTTTGGAATGCTTAAAGCTCTTAAGGTCAACACAGGCTTCTACTAGTAATAGGGGTGATGAAGACTCATTTTTAATCTGATGTTACTACTGCCTAATAGTAGAAGAGAGCTAAATGCTTTAGCTGAACTAGTAGTTTGGATAAACCTCAAATTGTCCCATTAAAATTCAAGTGTTTCTCTTCCAGATAGTCAGAGGTGACTAGGAAAGGTCGTTGTGAATATGGGATGTAGTTGGAGCTTGTAGAGAACAAGCAGGACTTGGTGTTTAGGTAGTACTGTCATGTCACTTGTCTTAGACTAAGTGATCTGTATGGAGTTGGAATGGACAGTTCTTGTGATGTGTGTACCACACCCAGGTACAGAACTTAACTGAAATGTGAGTTAAATTAAGTAATGGTTTTACTTGTATCTGCCTGAAGCAAAAATTAATTAGGTGGCTGCACAGATCAGAGTGGATTTTTAATCATACTGAGCCTGTCCTGTGGGACCAAAAGGATGAACTTGTCTCCTGAGTGCATCTTGATTTGGTTCTAGACTGGCAGGGCAGGAAGTACACTACATATAGGAGCCTTAGATTATGCAGAAATGTTACAAAATGCTAAATAATTGAAGGAAATGGATTATCTAAACTCCTACTTACCACTTTTTTATTGCCAGGTGTTCAGTGGTATCACGCTGACCAAATTTGGAGGAATTGTAGTATTGGCTTTTTCCAAATCTCAAATCTTCAAGATATTCTACTTCAGGATGTATCTAGCTATGGTTGTGCTGGGAGCAACACATGGACTAATATTTCTTCCAGTTCTGCTTAGTTACATAGGTAAGATGTGACAGTCTGCTCTATACCACACTTCAAACAAAAATAGCTGTCTGTGGACTTTCCATGACATGGAAAGGTTTGCACAGATGAAAAGCAGCACTTGAATGTGCCTCTCTCATCCAAGTGGCCTGTCCTTTGGAAAGCAGAGGCTGACTGGTGGCACTGCAGGCTCACTTGTGGGCTTGCTGAACTGAAGCGAGCACTACCTGGCCCATGTGGTTGCACTTTGCTGTGCTTTGTGAAGATGCCTGCTGTTGCACAGAGCAGCATGACTAGCATTTTTCAACGTGGGGACAGGATGGTGGGTGGAAGCAGCAAACCTCTTGTGGGTCACTGTTCCTGCAGTTGCAGAAACACTTGCCTTTCAGTGAGGATGGTCCAAGCACTGTCCTCTTGAATTTGATAATGCATGTGTATAGTGTAGCCCTTAAATAAGGCTCAGTTTAAGTCTACCTTTAATGGGCTTAAGACTGATGGGGATTCATCTCCCACTGCCTTTGTTGAGGCTGACAGCTATTAACAGCTGAGCTGAAGCATATTTCTGATGGTTCAGCTGGTCCTAGACAGTAAGATCATGCATGCTTCCTGATGACTGATCTGCGGAAACGTGGAGCCTTTGATAACTGTGTTCTCTCACTCAGGCCCATCAGTCAATAAAGCTAAAACTCGTGCTGCACAAGAGAGGACCAGAGGTACAGAACGGGAGAGACTCCTCTACTTCTAGTTTTTAACAGTGTTCAGTGGACTGCCTGAACTGTGGCTTAGGCCCAACTCCTAAGAACTGAAGCGCAGCAATGTTCTATGACTATCACACTGTAACCACCACAGACTTGACTCCTGCACAGATTCAACTAGAAGATACCAGCTGCAGCTTTGGACATAGCTTTAAACTCAGGAAATGCTAAGTGTGGCTCAAGTAACAGTATTATAAAACTAGATGCATTAATAAGATTACTAAAACACTTCTGTTTTCAAGAGGTTGCATCTTTTTCCTTCAGAAACCTAAACCAGCTGTAGTGAGAGTTGAATAGCATTTTGTCAATGAAATTAAGGTGATGTGTATGAGAATGGACTGCTAAACCACTGACACTAATTTTAAATGCAGGTCAATGCAATTTTTGTCTCTATTTTTAGGGGGAAGCCATCACAAGTTGTAATATTTTTAGTACTATTTGCCAAAATGTCTTGTATATACTTTATTATAAAATAGCCATTTTGTAGTTCAAAAATCTACTTAAATGCAATAAATTAAGTTTATACATTTCAGTTGAAGAGTCTTTCAGAATGTTGTGGGTTTCATGAGAGCATGTTCTCCGAAAACTTGTTTGAAGAAGGTGACGTGTTCTTCACAGTGCTCACCTACAAGAGACAAAATAAAAGTTCCATGTTCACTTTACAACTCACAAACCAAGAACCAAGATTGTGTACTTGCACTTACTTTCATTTATCAGTACTAATTCTTATATTTAATATGTTTGAGTACCAGAGTTGAACAAACAGAAAGTATTGGAATACCAAGGTATTTCCAGTCCTGTGACTGGTATTCTTGAGGTGAAGCAGATGTTTGATCTAGTTCATGGATCTAACCAGCAGATTAACCACCATGAGAGCCCTTTACTGTCAAGATGCAAGAGTGTGGGGTGGGATTCTGCACCTACAGAAGGTCTGGTGGTTACAAACATGTTGCTGGTGCAAGCAGTTTGGCTTGGCTTTTAAAGAAAAAACTAGCATAAAACAGGCCTTGAATTTTTGTAATTAGTGGAAATAGACAATTGAACTCAAAGGTTTCCCAACCCGGTTGCTAACTTCAGAAGAAAGCCCTAGTTGGAGATAATGGCTCTGCTAACCAAGCAGTGAGAGCAAATGCAAGTCAAACAGGTTCATCTGCAAGTTTATGCTTAGTTCAGCCTCTTTACTCCTGAGTGCAGTAGACAAAGGAGTATGGCAAGTTAATTTGGAACTGTGCTTAAAGGTGAGTATAAAATATAGGCTAAACTATGCCCAGACTTTTATCATCTCATACAGGCTCAACTGGATTGCACACCTGAATATCTTGGTCAAACTGCTTCTTGCTTACCTGGTGTGAAGCTGGGGTTTCCTCGTAACCGCTGGTTTCTTTGTTCAAAGAATCGGAATATGGTGTAGAAAAGCATCTCATCCTCTGCTTGTTTTGCTGCATCGAGGAATTTGCGGGCTGAAATGCTGTCGTGTCCTCCAATACCCCTGATGAATCTCAAGGCAGCCAAAACTTGGTGTTTGGACAACAGAACTTCCACTATTTCATCATTTGCTGTGGAAAGTCTCTGTGAAGTCAATCACAGCTGTAAGACAATGCTTCTAATGCATGCAAATGATTGATGCTAGTTAATGACTTCAAGCCTGGTCAGGAAAGCTGTTTGACCAGTTTAACCCACATGTGACATGGAGTTATTAGAGTCAGAAATGCTTACTTTTAACATGTCCAGTGAGAGCTGATGTGCAGGAGGGTAAATCAATTCTACTTCTGACAGGATCTTGGACAAAAATGCATACAAGGCCAGTGTAAAAACTCCTAATTAGTATATCATTATATCCAAATTCAATAGGAGCAATCTACGTGTGACAAACAGTCAATCGATGCTGAGTTTATTAACAGAGATGCAGACCTAGTTTGAGTTGTCTGTAGAAAAGGTGTCAGACAAGTAGTGCTTTGAATAGTGAGGTAAATAAGAAGAAATGCAGTCTTGCTGCAGAGAAGGTAAAGACCATCCTGGGCTGCTTTAGGCAAAGTATTGCCAGCAGCTGGAGGGAGGTGATCCTTCTTTTTTTTTAGCACTGGCCAGTCCACACCTGGAGCACTCTTGCCAATTCTGAGCATCTCAGTTCAAGAGAGGCATGGAGATGCTGGATAAAGTCCAGAGAAAGGCCACAAGGATGATTAAGGGACTGCAGCATCTGACACATGAGGCAAGGCTCCATGAGCTGGGAAAGTGCAGCCTGGAGAGGAGAAGGCTCAGGGGTATCTTGTTAATGTGCATGCATACATGGTGGGAGGGAATGAAGGAGGAGGAGCCAGGCTCTTTTCAGTGATCCCCAGGGACAAGGCCAGAGATTATGGGCTTAAAATGAAACACAGGAGGGCCCTTTCTGAACATGAGGAAACACTTTTTTATGGTGTCAGGGACCAAGATCTGACAGAGGTTGCCCAGAGAGATTGTAGAGCCTCCATCCTTAAAGACAGTAAAAGTCCTCCTGGACATGGTCCCAGGCTGTACTTGAGCAGGTGTCCTGGTGGAGTAGGGAGGTTTAGCAGGTGACCTCAGAGGTTGCTTCCAGCCTCACTCTTTCTGTGATTCTATGATTCAATGAAAGATTTGGCAAACTGTCTGCAAACCTTTACTTAAATAGGCATCCCAGTAATGAAGTAGGACTCTATTATCCAAAACTGAATTGTTCTGTCTATGCTCTCTAATCTCATTTTGGGGTATTTTAATTCATCACTCTGGAGATGAGCTATGCACCACCTGCACACATGTGTCAAGTGGGGTCTTAGTGCATTTTCCACAGCAGACTTTTACTTGTGAGACTGAGGCAGTCGGGACCTGTGGAGGTAAGCCCAAATTTCCTAAGTAGAAAGGAGCATGCCTTCACCTTGATGGCACTTGAAAAGCAAAGAGCATTGTCCTGTCTCTGTAAGCTGCTATAGCTAACATGGTTTACCATTGTATAGCTTTGCTCAGCTTCCAAGTACTTCTTATATTCATTATTCAGTTTGTCAAAAACAGTTGCAATCACAGACAGTGATCCTCTCTCTGGTTCACTAAGCACTGAAAAGATAGAAAGAAACAGCTATGAGGAAAAATAACCAGGCACCTGAAAGTTGCCTTTTTCAAAAGGTGATCTCTATTCTCTATCTAATTTTTAACTTTTAAGAAATACTTTCAATCATGTCAGGTGTATTTGAATTTAAGTGGAGGGGAAGTTAAATTTTTTTATGCTGTTACATTCCTTCAGAATAGTGACTGAGGGTCGTTGAGGCAAATGACATCCCAAGGACCAAGGCAGCTTCAGAGGTGATCTCATATCTAAGAACAGCTAAGCTAACTTGGGTGAGTATTTATGAGTAAGCTGTATTGTACTTTCAAGATACAGAAAACACACTTGAACTTACTTTGAGAGCATACAGACAGGATAACCATTTTGCATTCTTTTCTTTGGAGAAGGAAATCCATTAGTTTTCCTTTATCTAGCAAGAGGTTAACTACAGGTTCAAGTTTCACTTGAAGACTCCAGAGGTAACCTTGATTTGAAGGAGTAAACAAAGTGAATTGTCTTGTACAGTATAGCCTAGACAAACAACTTTTCCACCCTTAAATAAAAACACATTGAGATTGTTTATTTGCCTTTCTAAGCCCATATTTTAAAGCAGCATTACCCTTGAAAAGTTATAGTAGAGATAGCTAATCCTCTAGTTAACACTAGCAAGAGCAATCAACTCACTACCTAGTAAGTCCCTTCAGTTTTAAGCTGCTTTGTGCACTGCAAGTGTAAACTAGCCATCCTGATATTGAATATTGTAGAGTCCAAGAGCTCACCACTTACCTTCACTTGCACTGATGATAATATCAGGTTGAAAGACAATCCAAGAAGAAGAATCTAAATGTTAAGGTTTTAACACCTATATTAACATTGATGCTAAACTGTTTCTCATGAATTTACATTACTATAGAGAAGCAGATCCCATTAACATACTTTCATTTACTGTCACTTCTACTTCTGAGGTTTTGAACCATGTTCTTGCAATGATATCTTCAATTTTATGGTGTACCTATTCAATAATTTCATACACGTCTCAGATAATCAGGAAATATGGTATTATACTAGACTTTGGTATTTACAATTCTCTGAAAGCATTATGAGGCTATTATGAAGCACATTTTGTCTTGAGGTACATGTGCATAATCAACTAAAACTGCTCTGTTAAGGAGCCAAGGTAACAAATGCTACCTTCTTCCCTGCTTGATACAGAGAATGAGGTTCTTTTTGAGAGGATTTAAAGGATACAGAGTTTACATGGAACAGGAGCCTGACTTGTCACAGAAGCTGGGCCTGCCGAAAAAAGAACATCAGGTGAAGAATAGTAGTAACTCTGGCAGCTCTCCTGTACCAAGTGTTTTATGCTGAAAAGGTAAGTATGGAGTGTAACACTCTAGCATGTAGTCAAAAAGAAAGATCCATTTCTCTGTGTAGCCATATCTACGAAGAAAATCTGACACTGAGAAAGCAAACAAATCCTTCAAAACATGATTGTTTTGTTTTTCAGCCAAATGAAAAAATGCATGTAGAAATATTCCAGCTCTAGTACTGTAATTCTAAATACACAGATTCCATTTGCTGTATTTAAATGTACTCTTTAAAAGGAAGAGTGGTCTGTACATTCTGATCCTAACCTTTGTTTAATACAAATCTCCATCTGCAAATTTATCATACTTGCTATCAAATGTTAGAGCTTTTAATGTGCAATCTTTTTGTATAGAAGAATCTTTCTCTTCTACAAAGACAACCTCACCAGGGAAACTATGCTCAGGCTATTTCTATATTCCCAATTTGAGGGTAACTACCTGTCACACTTCTAGGACTGGAGAGCAGAAAGGTAATCCAAGAAGAATCTAAGCATTGGAGTCCTAACACTGTAGCATTAAACTGGTCCCAAACTTGATTCTGAGCTTGTATTGTCTTTCAGCCTCTAACTTCTTAAGTCACACAGTCCTGACTTAAGCCAGAAGAGCATGAAGTGCTTTTGAGCACCCACAAGCTTTGAGAGCCATGGCCAAAAAACTCCCCACACCCAACACTTTTCAAGTATAAAAGCAAAGTACTATAGGAAATGTGCACCTTAAACAGCAACTCTTCTGTAGTTGGCACACACATTTGGAACACCAACTTCTGCTCAATTGCTTCTTACCTTCTTCCTTCCTCACCCTCTCCAATATGTATAACTGAAGTGTTAGTAACCTGAAGCACTCCTGTATGTGAGCTGTTACATTTAAGTACTCTTGCTAAGTGTTAGGTTATTCATTATATAGTGGTTCTACCTGCTACAGGTATTTGATAGGGTTGTATTGATCGAGGTGGAAGTACAAACTGATGGATGGTTGTGGACCCATCAAATTCTCCTTTCAGCTTTATGTCAAATATAACTGAAGTCTGCAATTAAAAAGAGGAAGTTAGTATTGATGGATGTGAATCACCACTCATTTGCATGCATTCCGTCTGCTTTTCACATTTCCATCTAGGATTCTCTGTTAGAATCATAGAATGGTTGGGGTTGGAAGGGATATACTGGGGTTGGTGACATTTTTCACTGATCAGGCTGCTCAAGGCCCCATCCAACCTGGCACTGAACCCTTTCAGCAATGGGGCATCCTGTTCCAGGGTCTCACCACCCTCACTGTAAAAAGCTGCATCCCTTGCATCCCACCTAAATCTATCTCCCTTTGGTCTAAAACCACTGCCCTAGAACTGTCACTACACATCCTAGAAAAAAGTCTCTCTCAGTCTGTCTTGCACAACACATGACTTTGACACTGCCAAGTTAAGGATGCTAGAAACTCTGAGGAAAATTGTCTATCTTCCTCTGATATCCTCATACTTCTACCATTCAGTCTTGTTCAACTCAAGTCACTAACACTTCTAACCCAGTATGGACCACCAGAGAAAGCAGCTGTGCTTTGAGTGCCAGTGACACTTCAACTACTGGTGTCTCCCAAAGGCAAAGTGAGTAATGTTTTCTGGGTTTCTGTAGTCATGTTTATAGCTTGACCAAAACACCGAGGAGGAAGCACTCTGGGTTAAATGCTAATGTGTAGAATTAACATTAAATATAACTGAAACATCAACTAATCCTCTGAAGGAGGTAATGTGCCCCACTTCTTGAAGTTTCCAAGAGGAGATAATACCAGAACTCCAAGCCTTTTCCCAAGTCAAGAGTAGAGTAGCACTTTAGCTTAACCACTGACCAAGCCTTGCTGCTGGGACTACTGACAAGAAGTTTTACCTGTGCTCCCAGATGCACAAGAAGATTTGTGTTCGCACAAATTTTTAGAGAGCCAGGCCTTCAGACTAAAGGAGCTTATGTTTGTGTCACAGAAACATTATCATTCAAATGTTTGTGATATGATAAGTTTCCCAGGATTGATAATTTAGTATCCAATTTAACTCTACTTCTTTGTATAATGCCTTAATAGCCTACACAGTAGAGCAGCAAAGCATCATAAGAAACGGACGAGAGGCAAGAACAGTGTAAGAAAAAAGGAAGCATTACCAGCAACCCTGATTATATGTTAGCCCATCAGGATAAAAGGATAAATTTTAATCTTACAGTGTTCTGGTTTTGTTCCTGTAAGTACTCTGGGTTTTGGCCAAGCTAAACCCAAAGAAAAATAATTTCTGAATTAAATTAAGTTATTAAAACCTGCCCCCAACTTCTCAAAGTTATGGCACAACACAATATAAATAAATCAGACCTCAGTATCCTGATGATGTACTACCACCAAGTTATCCACTACATTCAATGCAAACTTCCCAGTTCTGTTCAGCTTTAAAATATGTGTCTTCTTACAGGAGCCCTCTCTGTGGAAACAAAGAGAAATGAGAACTGGTCAACAAGCCAATATAAGATGTCTTTTTGTCCTAGTTTTGCTGAGACTCAGTTTATTTTCTTCCTAGGAACTGGTACTGTGCTGTATTTTGGATTTAGTATGAGAATAACACTGATAAGACACTGATGTTTTAGTTGTTGCTAAACAGTGCCTACTCTAAGTCAAGGACTTTTTGGTTTCCCATGCTCTGCCAGCAATCAGGTGTGCAAGAAGCTGGGAGGGAGCGGGGCCAGGACAGCAGACCTGAACTGGCCAAGGGGACATTCCATATCCTAGGACATCATGCTTGGTATATAAAGTGGGGGAAGTTGGCCAGGAGGCACAGATCAGTGCTTGGGACAGGCTGAGTGGCAACTGTTACTGTGTCATTTGCTTTTCATGGGTTTTATTCCCTGCTCCATGCACTTTTCATTACTACTACTATTACTTTTTACCTTATTTCACTTATTAAACTGGTTTTATTCAACCTAGGAGTTTTACCTTTTTCTGATTTTCCTGCCCCTCCCAGCAGGGGTTTGGGGAGCAGCTGGTGCTACTTAGCTGCCAACTGGGGTTAAAGCACAACACTGACACAGATGTGAAATGCCACTAATGTTCATTCTGCTCTTACCTGGGTAAGTGATAGAGCACTACTTCTGCTCCTGTGCTGTTGGAAGTCCTTGAGTGATGCCTCAAATAGAGAACGTAAAGCTGCCCGTATCTAACAGAACAACAGGATTAAAGGATTATTTTCAATTAAGAGCTCTACCAGTCTCTTAGGTAATCCCATTCCTTCTTCTGGGATAAAATGTTTGACTCTAAGTCAGGTAATCATTTAATTAGAAGTGAAAGATTAAACAGTACTTGCATGAATATAGGCCATGCATTGTGATTTATCAAGTCTGGCATCTGTGAACGATTCCTCTACCAAAATATCAACAAAGAAATGAAACATTCTCCAAACTTCTGTGGTAATCCAGAACAATGTCATGTAAGACTTCTCCATTTGCTTCCCCTCCCCACATTACCCCAAGAGGGTTGTTTAGATGCTTTGTTCAAGGCAGTAACTGAAGTGCTTTAAAGCAACAGCACTGCTAAAACAAGAAACAAGTGCAACCATTGTAATGTCCTTCCCTTCCTCCAGCATTCCCAAACTGCCCCACCCTCCCAAGAAAGACCTGATATGTGAGATACATACATTGTAGCCATAGCAATATCTCTTTCAGAAAGGCTGAGCTTGGATGACTTGGGTGCTGCAGGCAACTCAATTTCAAACTTTGATAGTTTTGCCATGGTCCCACTCTGTTAAAAGGCAAAACAACTGTCACGACCTGAACCGAAAGGGAGGAGCCGCCTTTGCCCAAACGCTTTATCACCAGCGCCCCCACGAGGCGATGGGCGGTCATAGCCCAAATGAAAGGGTTTTGTGCTTTCTCTCCTTAAAAACCCCCAAGTGATTCTTAACACACACCTCTGTAACTTCAGAAGCTTTATCGTCTTGATTTTATGACTTTAGCTACAAAAATATTTCTATTTCAATTCAGTCAGGACAAATTTGTATGCAAATCCCATGTACAACTGGTCTGGAGATCTCAAACAGCAGTTCTCTTAACATACTTTCCCTCTTCCAGAAAAGTATATGTTCCAATTCTTAAATAACTGCTTCCTGGGAATGAGAAAATATCACTACCTCCCACCAGTCACAGTCTCTTTTAGTTCCTGCCTTCTACTTAGAGCAGGACTACTACCTTCTCCTACTTCTACCTTCTCCTGCCCAAGGCTTCCGCTCTCCTCTTCCTCTTTTCTATGGAATTCATATTTAAGCAAGTTTTCAGTTTCCAAAGCTTCTACTGAAATTAACTTCCTATTCTTACTGATTCATTCTTGAGAGTGAAGTGTGAGTACTACAGAACTATTTCCTTTGCTAGATCTCTATTTTCAAGCATTACTTTAGTACAGGATCTTTCTCAGGAGATCTTTAAATATGACCTTCTGAACACAAGATAAAAATTATTTGGCTTCAATCTACAACTTGACACGAAATGTGAAGGAGGGGGAACCATAACCTAAGTTGTTAAAAAGAAAACTGTGAAAGGCTAGTAGGTTCCTCCCAACCACCTAAGGGAACATAATTTCAGGATGCAGTACAGACCCTACACAAGATTAACACAAACCAGGAAACTCATGTGAATAAGATGCTTTTCAATCTCTTCCCTTAAACTGCCACAGAAATCTTCCTAATCCATTGATAGGAGCAAGACAAATGCTGTAGTTCTTTTCCTCATCTTTAAAATCACCTGACTGCATCATTAACTGAAAACAGATTCTGGTTCTCACAACACACTTTTTCCAAGACAAAAAGAAAAATATTTTCCCAGTAAGTGTTGCCCACAGTGAAGAACACCAAAAGAAATAACTACTGCAGACAAAGCCCTCTCTGGCTTGGGAAAACAGTTGTTTCTTAAGTGCTACCTTTTTTCTTTATCTCTTTTTCATCCAGTCATATCTGGGAGGTTATAATTACAATCACAAGAGAAAGGCCCTTATTTTTTCTTTATCATACTACAGAGAGCAAATGTTCATATTAAAAGTAAATCATAAATACCTATTTAAGTAAAAAAAAACTCTTTAAAGACATTTCAGCTGTAAAATATTTAGTCACCACCAATTTTTTCTTTCCTCTCTCCAGGTCAACTGTCCAGCCTTGTCTGGACACACATCTTTCCAAAGAGCATGTAAGAAAGAGCGAATTACCTAATTTTAAGCCATCGCATAGAAGCTACGTTATAGATTTGCTTATTGTCATACAAGGATATGAACACACGCACCTTTTGGAAGAAATTCAAGCAATAGAACATGAAGAAGCAGTTTAGGAAAAAATGAAAATGAAAAGTTTGGAACATATCCCTTTACCTTGAAATAAAATGGCTGCAGGACATTGCCAAGGACAGTGGTTGAAAGAAGGATAACAGAGCTCTCTGGACAATACATGTACCAATTGACATTAATACTCTGATTCTTCAGGAGCTTTAAACTTCGTTTCTCTGGCAATACCTGAAAACACAGAATATTAGCATTATATTACCACCAGAATTCCAACAGCATAAATGGTAATTAATGCACAGGAGCAAGGAATGTTAAGCAAGAAACAGGTAAGTGTAAAGACGTTTACCATGCTAGAATTAAAGATCAGAAACCTGACAATTACAGCTGAGGCCCCACTTTACTGTAGCTAAAGAAAGAATACACATCAACTACTAATGAGCCTAAAGGTGCTTTGTTTCCCACTCATCCAGATCTGGGTATAAGTTTGGTGCACAGTGGAGAAAACATCCAACTGATACAACTAGTGAAGTTTTAATAAAGTTCTTCTAACAATATTCTTGCTGCCTTCATTCCCCAGCCTCCTTAATCTTTTCTATTTTAAGAAGTATGTAAATCAATTCTCTTCATTGCAAGGGCTTAAATATCCTCTCTTTAAAGACACTTATTTGATTTAGTCCTTTTACCTGCAGGGTTGACATTCATAATCCTTTCAGGTGCTAAATATATATTTTCCCCCACAATCAGCATGAAATAATTCTGCTTTTTCAGTTGCTTTCTTTAGTACTAGTTATTAGTAACAGTAACCATGAGAAACATTGTGTCTTAGCTCCAGACTGAAACTAGTGGGAAGCACATAACTTTTATTTTAGGAAGTGTTTAAATATCCATCATCATGAATGTTAGAAAGAGTTATTCATCAGACATCTTTAAATCATGCGCAAAAGAAATTACACGTTCCATAAAGGGACTCAATGAGGTCAACACAGAAGAAACCTCCAAGTTGCAGAAGGGTACTAGCTGGTCAATTATTAGTTCTTCGCCACCTTTTAAGCATTTACACATCTTCCCCAATGCTGATTTGTTTTGTGTGAAGTGGTATTTCACATTAGATTTAAATACTCATTTCCATACAAGTCAAGAGCATCTCTTAATCTAGAGTTCCCAAGGCTTAGTTGAGTACTCCTTTATACAAAGTTTTAAAATCTGTAAATGATATATTTTCCCTGCCCTAAAGATGTATTCTTCTTAAAAATTAAAAAATTGTAGTCTGCAAACCAAATAGCAGAAACTGGTTTTTTTTAGCAGTATACTTTCTCAGTTACAGAGACAAGAAAAGAATTCAGATATGGTGTTAAAAATTTACATTTTCAAATCTCTAAGCATGTCCTACAGGAGTTATTTACATTACCTGGTAGAATTCAATTCCTTGATCTGTGATGAAGACAATTTCTGTAGAACTCGTCCAGCAGAATCCTAGAATATTGGCATTCTTTGTCTTTTAACAAACAAGCAAACAAACACTCTTTTACTTGGAAAAATTAACTATTCAGGTAAGCTAATATTACTAAATGAAGAACACAAGACCAAAGACAATTTAGGTATCCAATCTCTGGAATTAATACTTTCGGCCAGCCTGACGCCCAGCATGCATTGGTTGCTTTTATAAAGCATTCCCAAACTACACATGAACACAATTACTGTAGGACCTGGATCTTTGGCAGCATGTAAGATTTGCAAGTTTATTATATAATCAAATTTTATTTTCACCCGAGATAAACTAAATTCCTCCGCTTCAAATTCTACTGCCAATTCAACCAGTTCCTGACATGAAAAGCAGGAAGAGATGTTGAGAGAAACTAAAAACTAAATGGAAAAATTTGCCATGACTTCACTCAGAATCTACTCCTATTACCCTCAGAAGTTTCATTACCATAAAGGTTTTGCTAGAATGGTTTACTTGAACTCATAATACTAAGTAATGAAGCAGACAATGTTTCAGCTTTAAAGACTACAGGTATAAAAGGATCTGTGTAAATCAGATGTATAAAAATTTACTTTAGCATTCTATTACCCAAAAATGTAATTTGTTTTAGTTAAAAGTTGGAAAATATCAAGCAATGACAAAGGTACTTGTTTCTGGCACATAATCATCAAAAATTAGAAGGATTATTAAAAAATAGCAAACATAATATGAAAACTAGTAATAGCTTACTATTACTGATTAGTGACATTAGGAAAGAACATCCACATTAACATATCTGGCACTAATACAACCACTGCCCACTGTTTTGCATCATCAGCACTTTGTCTTTCTCCTTACCAAACCTTAACATCTGTTGCCCCAACAGCACTTCTGATCTCTCTAGGAAACAATTACATTCACAAGACAGGGAAGTTTTTATTGGTATTGTTAATACCTGTTTGTTCACACAGTTTCAACAGACAGTAGTGCTTACATCTCTCATTTCCCTGATGTTAGTGTTTTTAAAGGTACCTCAGTTAGTTCTCTTGTAGCCATCAGCCTAACTAACATCAGAGTTTCACTTAAGCATATAAGCTTGGGACATTCAACTCACCTTACATTCCTGTGTATATTCTAGCTGAGGGCTATCTGGAATAAAATTCAAAAAATCCTGCAAAAATACCCATTAAGTGAATTAGCAATTACAAAGCACAGACAAGATACATACATAGATAGCAAAGAATAGATATTAGTTTATCAAATTGTCTTAGATGCAATATATACGCAGAAGAAAAACTTCTGTTCCACCTAACCCTTGCCAGAGTTGGCTCCCCCTTACACTTTTTGTTTAAATGATGATACTAGCAAGACAACAATGCTGCCTGACCAGCCTCTCAGAATGATGGAAGAATTTTCACTACAGCTGTTGTTAGCCAACAGACTTCTTGAATATTTGTCTCTACGAATTTTAATCTGGAGGTAGAAGATTTCCAGCTCCAATTCCCTAGCTGCAGGGTGTAAATTTCTTACCACACTTTTCAAAGTTCTCTGCACAGCCAGAATCTTGTTCCCCAAGGAAAATTTGATGCACTTCACTTCTCCTTTATCCTCCATCCTATAAAAAAGAAACAGAAGTTATGGAAATATAATCTAAAATAGCTAAAATACCATACCCTAAAAAAAGACAATGATGAAGAAAAAAAAAAGTGAAAAAAAAGTGTAATGCAAACGCTGTTTAATACAGATTATTACTCTTGCCTGACTAATATATTCAAAATCCAGACTGACAGAAAACGAAAGCTCACTCTTCAGGAGTCCTGAACACATCAATTGCAGAATCATGGCTAAGCTCATAGAAATTAGCACATGAAACCACTGCAAATGCTCAGCTCTGTTGGCCTGTGATGTGGAACTGGAAGACTTGTGAGACTATCCAAACCTGCATCCTCAGTTCTGGACACCAGCATCCTGCAATCTGCTCTGTTACTTCCAGAACTACTGCTAGTTGACACAAGCCTCCTTCCTTTCCCACTAGGACACAGCCTCTGGAAGAATTTCTGATGTTAAAAGAGTGCGAAGCTGTTTTCACACCATTAAAATAAATTTTAAAAGTATTCTTACCAAACAAGGATCAGCACAACTGGCATGAATAAGGTATATATAGTTCTTCCAGCAAATGTTATTAAGTCAGGCCAAAGAGAGAGACACTCAAGTATGAAAATAGTTGGAAGAGCATGGAGTTTACTAAATATTTTCAGCTCCTTCAGGATTGACAAGTGCAACCCAATAAAAAAGTAAAATAAACCCAGCAACTTTCAGGACAGGCCCTGTGCAATATCCAAGAGATCACAGTAAACACATTTTGATTACAAATTGCTTCATCCATATTTGGATTGATATGGAATAAAGGAATACTTCCTTACATATGCACAGCAGAGTACAAAGAGCCATCACTTTTAACAGAGACATATATAAAATAGTTTACTGTTGTCAAATTCTTCAAAAATGTTTTCACAAGAAGTAGAAGACATAGAAGAAGCCAATTCAGATGAAGCAAGGAACAGAACTTGAGAAACCTACATAAAGGTTTGGACATTGTGCTTGAATCACAGACACCACTTGCTAAACTGTATCCTTGGATATGTCATTGCTGCTGTAGGAATCACTCTCTCATATGTACAGCATGTTATAATAAAAGACAGTTGTTTTAAAAAAAGAAGTCGCAGCCTAATTACTTTTTTCCCCCAGAAGACCATAGGGAGGGAAAAGCATACTCTCTTAATTGCAAGATTGTATCTAAGAAAAAGTCAAAATATGATCACAATTACTTGTCAGATTTATGCCTGAATTACAGTGGATCAGGACCAACCACCACATAATTTGAAGATTGCATCATTCTATCCCAAGATAAAGGTGCCTTACCTGAAGGAAATAGGATTTCTATCCTCCAAACCTTTAACAACAACTCCTGTAGCTCCACCAGATCGAACAGCAAAAACCTACAAAAAAAGTTTTGAACATATATATTTAACTCTTTCGAAGTCATAACCTTCACCTGCTTCCCCTTCTATAAGCCACACCTTTTAATTTTTTGTACTAGACACAATTTGTTCTTCTGCAGATCTGACAATTCAGTCTGAGACAATCTGGAATTCCAAGTTTACTTTGAGTTGTCAGATTGCATGGCACTGCAACAGTCTTGCAGGCATATTCTGAACTACTGGGCAAGTTAAATCAGTAAAAATCTTTATAAACCTTTATCTTGGTTTTGTTTCTTTTATATTTTCCTAGTAAAAGTATCTAAGACATCAGAGCATTGTTTAAAACAAAAAGGACCTCAGCTTGGGGACTGGAAGAGATGTAACTCAATGACCCAGAAGCCTGATCCTGTCAGAACATGTTATTAAATAGAACAATTTAATAGTAATAGATTTTCATCGAGATTTTCAACAGATTTTACCTAAGGAGCTTCAGCCAATATTCCCTACAACTGAGGATTCCTTTAGCCCAGCTTCACATACACATATGTACAAAACCTGCTAGAGATATGACATGTATTGAGCTAGAATAAGATAGCCAAAAAAAAGAAAAAAAAAAGAAAAAGAAAAAAAAGTCATGCTGTTGTAAACTATACCTAGCTTGGAAAAAGAACATCAGGCAAATGCCTTATTGGCACTTGTTCTACGTGCAGCAGCACTAGGCACACAGAGCAGGGCTCAGGGTGACAGGGACATTTTTCTGTAATATCAGCCATGCTACCAGCCTGCTATGCTCAGGCAGGAAATACACTTATCGAGATTATAAATTGCAAACAAGTCCACAGCCTTACTAGAATGATAAATACTTAGTTTAACTATTTTTAGTATTATGGTGATAGAAAAAGAAGGCAACACTCAATCTCTGCAAGATGAGAAGATTGCATAGACACATCTCTCACATGGGAAACTGTCATTGAAATGCTAGTTACAAATGATTCAGAGACACACTGGAATTCAAACTAATTTATATAACAAGAAAACACAGAGAAATAAATTTACACTGGAAAATATGAATCTTTCAAGCGAGCTCTCAACAACCCGTTTCTATGTAGTTCTATCACATGCACACTATGATACAGTGTCTCCAGATAGGGTATTTCAAGTGGCCCTCACAGATAATTCTTTATAAGAAGAAATATCTGGAAAGTGGCCCAGTGGAAAAGGACCTGGAGATGCTGGATGACAGCAGCTGAACAAGAGCCAGCAGTGCCCAGGTGGCCAAGAAACCAATGGCATCCTGCCTGTATCATGGATAGAGTGGCCAGCAGGACCAGGGCAGTGATTGTCCTCCTGTACTCTGCAATGGTGAGGCCACACCTCGAGTGCTGGGTCCAATTCCAGGCCCCTCAATTCCAGAGGGACACTGAGGTGCTGGAGCATGTCCAGAGAAGGGCAACAGACCTGAGGAAGGTCTGGAGCACAAGTCCTATAAGGAGTAGCTATGGGAGCTGGATTTGTTTAGCCTGGGGAAAAGGAGGCTCAGGGGGAACCTTACTGCTCCCTACAGCTCCCTGAAAAAGGCTGCATCCAGGTGGGGGTCGGCCTCTTCTCCTGGCAACCAGCAACAGAACCAGAAGACATCACCTTAAGCTGTACTGGGGAAGGGTTAGGTTGGATATTAGGAAGAATTTCTTCCCTGAAAGGGTGAATAGACACAGGAATATTCTGCCCAGGGAGGTGGTGGAGTTACCATGCCTGGAGCTGTTTAAGGAAAGACTGGATGTGGCACTCAGTGCCCTGGTCTAGCTGACAAGGTGGTGTTCAGTGAAAGGTTGGACTTGATGACCTCAGAGACCTTTTCCAGCCTAAATGATTCTGTAATCATTCTGAACAGAGTGCAACAGCAAGAAACACACCACAGAAATATTGCTCCCTCTCCAAACACGCCACTGGTCATGTCCACACATGGGGCAAGGCATGCCAGCGACATGGGGAAGAAAGCTTGAAGGTTCTGACTCCATGAATGCTGAGGTCAAAGAACAATTACAGGAATTACACATTGGAATGTATCAACATCTGTATAAACCTTGTGACAGCCTGTGGATCTTTTAGCTGTACTGAGCTGAACTCTCAGGAGGCCATACAGATATTAAGGAGAATCTGCTTAAAAGCACTAAAGCCAAGAAACAGCCACTTGGGTCTGTGCCACAAAGAAAGCTGTAATTGTTCATTTTTTTATGAATATATTGAAGTTCAGGAATTGATAGGGGTGTGAAAAATTCAGGGAAATTAAGCTAAGAGCAAAGTCACAAAGTTTGCAAGTCAGATGGGGACACTTGGAACAGAAAGGAAAAGTGCTGACTCCGATGAATTCCAGAAAGACCTTACGGCAGTGAGAGCAAGACAGGTGAAATCCAACCTAATAAATCGGTAAAACAAAAAAATTCTACCGCCTCTAGCACGATGACAGGTCCTGAGGGGGAACAACCGGGCTCATGCCCGGCGGCCGAGGGACGGGAGGGAACCAAAGCCGGGCAGGGAACCAAAGCCAAGGCGGGGAGCAGCAGCGGGCCGGGCTGAGCCCCAGGCCCGGCGCCCCGGCCCGCGGCA
>NW_005054305.1:2535563-2548411 GCF_000277835.1 Geospiza fortis | reverse complement strand
CCATTGCCCACCCCCGCTCGCGGGCGGCCGCTTCCTGTTTACACTCCCCTCGCGCGTGACGCGGGGCGCTCCCGCCTTAAAGGCGCAGCGGCCCGGGAGAGGGATCAGGGACAGGGAGCGCTCTTGGAGAGGCCAGGATCAGGATCGGGATCGGGATCGGGATCAGGAAGCGCTGCTGGAGAGACCGGGATCGGGATCAGGGAGCGCTGCTGGAGAGACCGGGAGCAGGGATGTGTCCAGCACTTCTGAACGCCAATATATGAGAGGTATCAGTGAGCTTAACAAACGAAGACAGAGACCTGGGAAGCTGCAAAATCTGCTTCAGGAATGGCGTGGATGCTGGCAAAAGGAAAGACGTGGGATCAGCATAGCGTTACAGTGCGGGAACACATTGTAAATATTTAGGAGGGCACATATTAGAGGAGGGAAATAAGTGATTTAAGGTGCCAGGATAAGCTCTGACTCCAACTGGTGTCACCTATCGGGGCACTGCTCTGGGAGGATTTATTCTGCTTTTAAAAGCAAAGCTAGTGGACTTTAAAATGTCAGGCAAGCAAAACCACTGTCCTTCTTAACCAAGTGTGGAGGCCGCAGCAGCAGCCTGGGGCTTTTGGCCCAGTCTTTTATAGTGATTTTAAAACCAACAAAACTAAAACTTTTATGTGGAGAAAAAAGGGAAACAACTGCTTCTGAGATCTGCCTTTATTTGTCCACAATTACTGCATCACCATGTCACTATTGATCCTGCTCCTTGGCGGGAAACTGCTTTTTAGTGTTCAGGAAAAATATTAATAAGGCATTATTGAAGTCAAAGTCTGGCTTGGTCCTCAGCATTTATGCTGAGCATATATTTTAGTTTGGACAACAAAACAGTGATGGGATTTTTTTTGTTGATGGGGATTTTTTTTTGTTCATGCACTGGCTAATGCCTTGGCTCACTCGCTGTAAGCCTTACATTATGATCTAGAAACTGTGTGAGATTATCAATTATGTATTTCCTTATTGGTTTAGAAAGGAAAATTTAAAAAGGGGGGGGGAAGACTAAGATCATAACAATTTTAAAAATATCAGATTAAAATGGTATCACAGTTTAGTATGGGAGAAATAGAAATTTAAGTACCAGTATAATGCAAACAACTATTGGATGACTTGTGACCAAGTTAGTCCACCTGCACTAATTTCACATCAGATACTAAAGAGATTTCACATAAGGATACTAAAGTCACAACTAAGAATTACAACGAGCTGTTTGTTCTGCAGAACCCTCCTGCATCACCAAACAATTCTGTTAACTGGAGATGACAAGTATATCCAAAGCATTTGAAGTGCCTTGAAGTTCATAAGTTTTTACAAAGTAACAAAATTTATTGCTTTTTAGCCAGAAGTTTAGTTAATCCAGGGTGAAAAATTAAGACATTTAAGAAATTCTACTGATATTTACCCTAATTCTACTGACATTTACCCATTCCTACTTCTCTAAAAACCAGCATGGACTTCCTACAATTGCAATAGAAACTGAGGTATCTTTGAGGGGAAATCAGCAGACAAGTAAATAACACACACAACTTGTAACTCATCTGATAGTAATAAACGTTAATGGCCAACTTCAAAACTAAGATTCTATTTGCCCAACAATAATCCTGGAAACTTTTATTTCAAAGGACTCCAGGAAAATGCTTCTTTTAGCAAATTCTTGTTTTCAACTACTTGGAAACAGGCTCAGGTGTCTTAAAATCTCAAAGCAAATTTCTGAGCCAATTTTACTGCTGGAAGTGAAAATATATTAATATATAAGAAATATTATATAGTGTATAATACATAGTATATAATGTATTTGGGCCCAATAGCTTTAAATTATACTCAAGAAAAATTACTTCATTTATTTGGGGTGCGTTTGGTTTTCTTAAGCTTGTGCTAGACAGATTTTAGCAAGAAATTAAAAATGACAGTAACAACAGAGGCTTTGACCCAAGCACAGAGATACAAGCAGGGGCCTGTTTCAAATAGCTCAAAAAACACCCTCCTTGCTTCCTGTTATTTCTGCCTTCTTCCTCTCTCTTCATGCAAATAGCTGTAGCAATCAAAAACTTCCTTGTACAAGAACATTCTAAGGCATTAGACACTGTTCTGAGATATTTTCCCCCCTAACAAATGTTAAGAATATTAAAACTACTTTTAAGCCAAGAATAGGACTATTTTTTTGAAAAAAAGCCTTCTCCTCTGAAGGAGATCTGGATCTCTTTGACAACTGCAGCTTGTAGTCTTCCTAAAGAGGTTAGCACTTCCCTTGCAGTACCTAGTCTGTCCTTTCCCTGATACCATTATTTTGGGAAACTGTTTCACTGAGAAATTCAGAACAGACTTAAGTATCTGAAAGATACAAGCTCCTTTATTTCAAAAGTAAGGGGCAAATGCAAGATACTTGTCTGATTTAGAAAAAGGAAGAGGATCCAAGTGTTGGTATGAAACTGGCAAAACCAAGGTTGTTTACTGTTCCTGTAGCACCCACCCAAAGAGTAATTTTTATATTGTCTGGTCCTACCCTAAGACTGCTCTAGCGAAGCACCAAAGATCTATGAAGGCCTCCATGATGCAAAGAACCATGCAAGAATACCACCACAAGATCTTAAATTTTTACTTCACCACCAGTTTTCCAACAAAAAGAGATTAAAAAGTCACTTTCACAGCACACTGTGAGGTCACATGTAGCATCACTATATTCTGCTTGATAAAGAGCAGCATCAGAAACTAGAAACCAGAAATCAGTTAAAAAGAAGTTGATTAGAATTCCTTAATTCCAAACTATCCCACCACATCAGTTCATCTTTAAATGTGTTTTTTGGAGACAAACATCAGTAGATTTTTAGAAGATGCTCACCAAAAAAAAAAGAAAAAAAAAAAGACTGACATTAAGAATAAATAGACTGTGGAAACCAGTATCAGTAATCATTATTTCTAAACAAAGCTTTTTTTGCTTACAGGTGCAAAAAGAATACTCAGATTTGTCTGTGATTATCTTTAGGGTAAAAACATTTGATGCTTCAAACTGATATTCTAGGTATAGACAGGATTATTATAGTTTTGTTTGTGGCTTATACCAAGTTCTTGGAACCATTTGTGTATTAAGAGTGAAGCTACCTAAACTGACTCTTTATTACACATACATCATTGACTCAGGATTTCCTGGCATGTCACCAAGGAAGTCCTCTGCTGGTTGGATTTCAAATATATTTCCCATATAACACCCAATGGCATTTACAGAGATAATTAGAGCCACATTCCCTGTACTTCAAATGAAAAAGTCCAGACTTCTGCATTTATAAATATATTACTTTGCTAAATTAATATTTTCATATGATCGCAGTGCATAGTTTGCCTTTTCATTTTGCCCTTTGTGGAGATGGATGAATAACACTGTGCCCATAAAAAATGTTTCATTAGTTTTCCAAGTTGCATTCGGAAAAAAAAGAGAGGGACTCTTCTAGTGTGCTTTCCCACTAGATACTTCGGACAATATGATGATTTTTTTAAATTTTTTTTTAGACTAAAAGATATCTAAGCTCTGAATCATGCAAAATATGACCATCTGAGCTACATTAGTCTAATGTAACTGGGCAATTGGTGAAGTTGTCAGTCTGTTTTAAAGTGGTAGTGACAGTCCATTCTTACAGTGCCGGCCTGATGTGTGGGACAAGTTAAAAAAAAAAGCAAACCACTGAGGCATCACCATATGCTTGCTGTGTTTTCCATTTTGGTATTCCCAGCCAACCACTCTCTTGACATTGGCAGTTGACATTTACCACTGCACCAACGTAGTTAGAAGCAGTAAATTTGTGTTTTGTTTCGTCAGCAGCTACAAACTCAGTGCTATTCATCATATATAGGTGGGTCTCCCTCACTAGAAAACGTTGACAGTTTCTTTCCATGATTCTGCACGTGATCTTCATTCATCTTCTCCAAAGCTTCAATCTAGAGAGCCAAAAATAAAACCATGCTGAAATCATAAAACCATGCCAGCAGCAGAAGGCTTCTAAACAGCATTAAAAAGTAGCTTTTGAGGCCAGAGCAGGTACGTAAAATGTTGCTATTTCAAAGAGTCAGTCACATGTAACAGCTCAAATACAGCCAGGTACACCTGGAAATATCTGTTCTCAACAAGTTACTAAAATGAGCAGCACTCCTTTACAGTTTGAAGCTATGTAACTAAAATGCACCAGGGAGGACTGGATGATTTCTTAAGACTTCAGCTGTATTCCTCAAAGTACAGAAGTGTGCCTTTCTCCAAAGACACAGAGATTGTGGAACTGTGGCACTGCGTTCCTTTCATCTCTTTCTTACTTTGACCCACTGCCCCAGGAGTCACCTAATTACCAGCTCCCACCTACTCCATGCTGGACTAGCACAAACCTGCAATATCATTAGGAACTAGGGAGAGTAGAATTGCCACATTGCCCTTACTTTAAGTAGAAAATATGGAATGTTTGACAACTAGTTTTTTTTAAAATCTGATATCAGGACACAGGCCTTGAGGAGTTACAGCCAAAGGTGAAAACTAAAAGCCAACAGTGACCAAAGATTCCTAAGTCCATATTCACATTATCATGATTTTAAGCTTCAAAATTAAAAATCCTAGCCTAAACTTTAAATTCAAATAAATTCACATCTAAACCATGAAAAATTAGCAGTAGAATAATTATTATTTTTAACACAACTTTCCTTTTGTTGTACAACCTTTAATGCATGTAAGGCAACACAACAGCTTTTAAACTAAAACAGATCACTAGATTTGCCTTAATGCTGAAATGAAGCAACTATATTCAACATGAAGTCTTTTCTGCTTGGGAGCAGGGTTCAGGAAAGGGGGTGGAGAGGTCTGTCAATCTAAGTTTCTGTAAGTGGTTGTAACTAGGTTGAAATACTCAAGGTTTTAAAAAGAGATGCAGAATGACTGCTGAAATTTTACTCACAGCAATCACACAAACTAAATCTGGAAAGTTAAGATATTGTAATAGCTACCATAGCTAACCAAATTTAAATTGTTAGACAGAGAAAGCTATACCTCTGCTTGGAAGTCTACTTCATTGTCAGCTGTAATATTTAAACCTGAGACAGCGTTGAAGAGTTCCCGCTCATTAAGTGCTTCTGCCACGCCTCCTTTCTGGAAGAACTAGCCAATATAAAGAGCACACATTAAACACTTTACTACACAGAATAAAATATTCCTTTGACTTTCCCCAGTTACTACATTTACCCAAAATTACATTTTTGTTTTTGCTGACCCACAGATAAACGTAACTGAAAGAAGTTTTAAGTTCTAGTGGTATAATTTTACTTTTCCACATTTTTTTCACTTTCAGAGATGGACACTATCAGCATGGAAAATGTGCAAGAGTAATCTTCTGCATATCTAAGATATCTTGTATCTTAGAAAACATGCAGCATAACAGAAGATTGTCAGACAAAGAGGTCTTACCTGTGAAACATTCCTACAGTCTCTGAACAAAAACTCAAGTCCATGAGGATGGGTTGGCTCCACAGACTGACTGACATCAATAAGCCAGACCTGTAGTCACAGAGAAATAGCAATTCACTTTGTATTAGTGTTTCACAGTAGATAAAACATTCCCCCCCCAAATTATGAACAAACTCACCTTCCCATCATGCCAAAGCATGTTGTATTCACTCAGATCTGCATGGACCAGGTTGCACTCCCTATACAACTGCTGCATCATCTGCAAGGAACCAAATTAATGAAGGAAGTATGCTATACTCCAGATAAATACTGCTAGCACGACTTAAAAAAAAAAAAAACACCAAAACAACCCCAAGCTTTCTCTAATCACCCACATAATTTACTTAATTTTTACCCAAGTCTTCAATATGCCTCCATCCAGGGAATTGCATTTTTGGCAAAATGCCAGGAAACTAAGTTTTTATCACTGAGCTTAGCTTTGGCAAAGTCAGAAGAGCTACTCTGGTAACCTCAAGTCAGCTCTGCCAAGCAGTCCAAGTGCAGGAGACAGATAAGCATATTCTCTAAATACATGTCATTTTCACTCCTATCACATGGGGAGAAAGTCTCACAGTTGTAGAGACTGAGTCCTAACCAGTACACAAATTCACTTAAGACATAGCTGTGTTGCTCACTGGTCTCATTCGAGACCTAGACCACTCCTGTTACCAAGCTGTTGGGCTAGTTGTCTGGTTGGGATTTTTAATATCTATAACATAATAATGAGTAGACAGTTAGCAGCTGGTGTGTTTGAACCAAGCAGATAATAGGAAATTAAAGCATCCACCATGCAATGTTCTAATTAATTCTCCAGTTTCTAGGTTTGCTGAAAAGGGGGCGGGCAATCCACTGGAGAGTGCTTAAGCATTGTAAATTAAGTGTTTGGTAAGCCCAGAAAGACTTCAGAGAATTTTCTAAACCACATACCGCTTCTGTAAAAGGAGGACTACTTGCTCACAATTCCTCTGCTGCTAAGCATCTGTTTGTCACCAAATTCCAGTATGTTTTCCACTCAGATTAAGATTAAATTTAATTGTATATTTTTCAGTGCACACTTTCTTAGTGATTCTAAGTCACACATTAAACAGCAGCAAAATAAGACTTTGGACTTCGTATCTTGACAATTATGTAAGCATCCTGAAAAGTAAATACGTGCTCATCTGTCCTTACAGTTACTCCCTTAAAAGAAAATACAACCCAGATTTGGAGGAGAAATCAGCATCATCTTACATTAAGAATCTGATAGTAGGCCTTTTTCATATCTTCACTACTAAGTGTTACATCCTTTAGTTTAGGAGCTGGGACTTGATCCTGGCCAATGAAAGACATAACCAAGACGTGTTTCTTAAGGATAACCACTTGAGGACAAGGAATTCCTGCATTTTGCATTCTGTGAATCAGAAAATAGATACTGATGAAGAAAAACAGAACAAAAGCTTCAAAGCCCCCGAAGTTCTAGTTCCCACTATCTCATTTGCAATCTGAGAGCTGTGTGAAAAAACTGATCCAGAGTAAACAAAGTCTTTGAAAGGATTAAAAACTGAATAATTATATATATTGCACAGTATTTTACACAGGAAAATTCAGATTCTGAAGTTATAAGTTAATCTAAAAATGCTCACTAAATACTAATCACTTTTACAACTAGAACCTGTTAACTTCATGAGCCTGTAAATTCTCCTGCAAAATCACTGAAGATGCTGACACAGCTTATTAAACTGTAAAAAAACCCAGGGGCTTATTCAATCTGTGCCAGGTTGTATATTATTTTGGCCTAAAAGTCAAATACCCAGACATAGATTATCTGCCTTAAACAGAGAACAGGAAACTGACAGGTATTTGGCAACTACACTTTCTTTTTCTTTCTTTACCTTGTTAAGTTATGCATTTCTTTCTCAGCCCACATACGAATAATTTTTCGTGGATTCAATTTACTGAAGCGGTCTTTAAACCTGTAGTCATCCTTAATGTATTTGTCACGGTTCTTGAATTCATTAAGAGTTGTTTTAAACACTTTGATGGCACATTCTGGAGGAATAACTTTATCTTCAGTTGCACTGCTCATGGAAAAAGACAAATATATAACAAAGTTAACTATTCACATATTTACAAGCAAATGCATGGGTTTGGGTTTTTATACATTGCCACATACTGCTATTTTTAATATAAGAGAGGATCTAATTTTCTATCACATTTAGAAGCCAAGTTATGTTTATAACAATTCTATGATTAAACTTACATATGAATGTTTGGGTTCTGGCATTTTGATTATAAGTTGCTTATCAAATAGGTTACCTCTCCCGATTTGTTAAGGCACATCTCCCCATTTCCAACTTTCTCCCTTGACATCTCTAAATACATTATTTTTATTTGAGTTTTATTAGTTCTTTCTCAAACATCACTGGTTTAAAGTCAGTTAAACACAATGCAGTTGCCATAATGCATTCTAATCCTTCCAGTATGGCAGGAAGGATTCACGAAGTGAGCAGCATCCCAACACTATCCTCAAGAAAACCTGAAAGTAACAAACAGCACCTCCACTGAGCTGCAAATACAGAGCTGGCAACAGAGCAAGCTCTATGGAAATACAACTTTCAGGTAGCCCAAGATCCTCACGACAGCTCAGTGGTCTGGGGCAGGTTGGTGGGAAGAGTCTCTCAAAAACCTCAAGATTTCTTTTTTTATAAAAAGAGTACATATTTTTCCACAGAAAGTCACGGTGGATTTGTCCCCATTCATTAATAGCCTCCAAGGAAGAAAGTGGGGATTCTTTTACTTTATGGTTGGTATCATTTGGTTTTCAGATTTTATTATTACCTGCATATACATAAATACAGCCTTTAAATCTCAGAAATAAAAAAGGTGCAGATGTTTAAATATTTCTGTGCTTTCTGCTTTTTAAACAATCTCTTGTACTTAAAGCTATCATCAGTAACAAACAATATACTCACTTTCCTCCATAGGCATGAAAAACAACAGATTCTTTTCCCGTGCTGATGCAGCCTGTGATGGTCTCCAGCATCCCAGAATTGACCATCTTATACAGAAGTAAACGTGTTTTAGGATCCACTGCTTTCTCCTACAAGAGATGAATAGAATTAATAGGCAAGACATGAATACTCAATTCAATAAAGCAATTCTTTGCTTTACCGTGAGTTTAGAATATTTATATATCACAAGAATTCAACTAAGTGGAAAGAATACTGTATTAATAGAATTTCTCTCAACTGACAGAAGGGAGAAAAAAAGCCAAACCAAAATAAACATCTGAAGCAAAGCAAATCTGCTTCAGGACTGATTTAATGATTTAATACTCTTAGTTTCCCATCAGCTGTGCAGCACATAGAATATTTTACTAATTGCACATATAGACTGTGGCTCAACAGCACTTTCTACAGGGTTTTCAAGAAGCCTTTACAAATCACAAATCACAATATGCCAAGTATTATATTTCTTTGATATAAGTAACAATAAAGCAAAGCAAAACACATAAATTTGAAGAAGTCCACATCAGGAATTACCAGAGGCCCTACTTCAAACTCACCCATACAGTCTACCAAGTAAACTCCTAAATTATTAGGTCAGTTGGTCACCTCATCCTCCTGAAACTTGTTATGAAGACAGATATTTAGAGCCATATGGTTCAACTGCAGAGGATTAGTCCTCTGGATGTTTCTATAAATAACTTCCAGGCAGTTTATTCAACATAGCTGATTAAGAGACAAGTTTAGAAAGACAAAGAGAAAAAAACAGTAGCTGCTTGCTCTTACTTCAACATGGCTCTCACAGTAATGCAGCTCAAACAAAGAGCCTTTTTCTAGAAGGAGCTAGCTGATATCATTTCCTTCAGCAATGTTAGCATAATGTTGCTTAGCTGTTTTACTGAAAATGGAATGTTGCAAGAAGTTACCCAGCAGAGTTTAGCTATTCCACAAGATAAGGAGTAGATAGAGAGACTTTATTAAAAACATACAGCAGTGGAGTGCTCCTTCTTCTCATGGAGCCTTGCACTTCGACGTTCCTCAGAGTATGCATGCTGTTTTAAGGCATTGAAGACTTGGTTTGACAGCTTTAAGTCCATCCCAATTCCATCCCCAACTTGGAATTCAGGTGCAAACTACAAGCAGAAATAACAGGAATTTAAGCATTGTTACTAGCAGATGCCCAAAGTTGTCACAAACAGAAAATTCTCATTCTGATTTGGAAAAACTCATGACAGATTTGGACCTATGTGAAATCCACTTTTTTAACATAATGACAACATTGCACAAACACACTGCTTTAAACTCAGAACTCAAAGTTCTGCCCAAATTGATATGAGATTACCTAACATCCTGCAAAAATAGCACTTGCAGCATTTCCTTATTTACAAAAGTTGCACCAATTACCTTAAAAACAATGAAAGGTATGTACTAAAGATAAACAAACTGAAAAGCTGTAAGTCAAACAATTGACTGAAAATAAGTTACTTGGCTCATCAGAAAAAATTAATTAGAAGAAAGATTACACAACATCTATCCTTTTCAAAAATAGCTTTTGTGTTTTATTTGCTTGTGTGCCAGACTTGCTGATAGTTTTGTTTTCCCAAAACAGTTCTATGCAAATTCTTGAATTGCTCAATAACAAACTACTTTTAAACAGAAAACCCACAAAACTCAAACTGCCAATGTGAATAACCAATAAAGCAAAGACTGCATTGCTTTCATCCAACAGGGAAAAAAGAAAAGTCAGCACCCTACCCAGCAGCACTGGTGGACAAGCATTAGTTCTTTGGCTGAACTGCAGCATTCCAGTTTTACACACAAAATAAGTTTCCCTAAGCTTTCACTTACATTTTCCATGCGAGCAGTGTTTTTTCTTCCACATACCACTTCATCATGTTTTGTAGTAATGTCTTTTCCTTTTCCTATGAAACCCCTTCTTGGTGTAGTAGTAGGTTTATCTGCCAGCAGTGAGAAAGAGAAACCAAACTTTACATCTAAACAAACATAACCAATGCTCATAGAAGTCCCACAATATCCACAAAAGTAATATAATTTTATTTATAAAACAGAAGACAGCTTCTTTGGCTATGATGTTACAACTTACTTCTCTGTCTTCTCTGGGGTGTCAGACACATTTCTGCATGCTACAACAGGAGTACTCAATTTTATGTACAGATTATATGTAACCATATAATCCAAACGCAGATGACAGATGAGCACATCCCACAATACTTCCCATCTACACTGGTTATTTTGCCAGATTCAGTCACTGAAGCCAATATACTGGCAGACAGAAGCCTGAAGTTACCCACCCAACCTCCTGCTGACAACTCCCATTGAGGTGACCTGATTTTAAATGTAGCTGGTGTCTCTCCTCACATTAAAACAAGACCTAATTTAACTCTGTCATACTGTCAGGTCTATTGGCTGAAGAAATTCTATTGCTTAAAGCTGTCACATACCTGCTCTGTATGGATCATGACGGGTATCCTGCCAATCAACCTCATCCTCTGAGCTGTCACTGTCATAGGGATGCACCTTCCGATAATTTTCAAAGGATATGGAGACTTGAGAAACAAAACAAATAAGCATGTCTGTGATTATCAGGGATTGCTACTTTCTCACAGCTCTGCCAATTTAAGCTAAGTGCCAAGAACAGCTCCACAGCAAAAATATTCCTTCTGATGAAGGTACCTTTGCTATCTCCGTTGATCTTCTTCTCTTCACGCCGAAGCTGCGCATCGTATTCCTTGTCAAATTCCATCTGCAGCATCTGAGCTAGCATTAGATCACTAGAAGTGTCAATATTTTCTCCTGTAATAAATGGTCCTTCAGCAGCACTACATAAGATGAAAACAGGAATTTTAAAAAAATTAAACACAGCAATCTAAGCAGAAACACTGCTTTATACCGCTTTCCCACTCTATACAACAGACTTCATGCAGAGCTGACAGAAAGGAATGGATTTCAGCTGTCTGCCTCCTCTCCAAGCCAACACTAAATATTAATAGATTATGACTTCATTTCTCTTTGCTACTCATTTACGATGCAAATTTTACTTAAATTTTTGCTTGTTTACCATTCAGCAAGAAGCATTAAGCTCTATTTTTAAGATGTCCTTCAGGAAAAAAAAAGAAGGCATCCAGGTGTATGCATTTGTATACCTTTTTATATGTTTAAAATATCCCAAATAGTGTTGCTCTGTTCTGCTTCACAGGAAAGATAGCCAAAATTCTACAAATTTTGGACCTAGTAAGCTCTTGGCCTTTCTTTAGAGCTTTCAGGTAGTGGGAGGATACAGGTGATATATCTGATAGTTCTCAAAATAACATTGTACACTGTTGACAAGAATTCCTAAAAGGGTAGAAAAAACCCATTTCTGATATTTCTCTAGATATAGCTCACAGACTATGTTAACACCCCCAGAAAATGCAAAGAAAACATCAATAAGGAAGGAAGAGCAACAGAGAAGAGAATCTAAGGAAGACTTTTAGCTGGGGAAGCCATCTTCACTGAAGAAGATAAAAGAAAGCAGAATTAGGGGCAACAGGCAAATAATTTACTATATTGCTATGCACTGAGTGCATTGTAAAAAAATGCACGAGAGAGAAGATGGTTCACAACTATGGAGAGCGCTAATCCAGGACTTAAAACTTACGCAACCACTTCAGGAAAAGCAGCATTTTCTTCTTCCAGCTGCAATTCTTTTGCCAGCTGTTCACTCATTACATCAGCAAGAGAACATGATATTGATGTTGTGCTAGGGGCTCCCCACGGACACTGTAAATAAACATTTTATTCAAGTCAGCAAGACTTGTGCAGTGGCAACACAACAATCAGGATAATTAGCTATCGCTGGCTCCAAAATAAGCTCATGTAATCTTGTAAGGACTCTTCTACAGATACTTGGGGAACTACTCCAAGAGTAGTGTCATAAACTCAATAGAGAGAACGGGGGTTGAAGGGAAAAAAGTCAGTTTGTCAGTGTCGGTCTGGAGACAGGGGTAAAGCTTCCCCAGGAGGTTTGCATACAAGCAGACGCACAACCTATGTAAAACTTCTCTTGGAATAACCCAACAGCTTACACCCAGCTTCCTGCCCCGCTCCTGGAGCCCTGAAAGGTCAGCCATGGTAAAACATGCCATCTGTCTGGAGACAGGGGTAAAGCTTCCCCAGGAGGTTTGCATACAAGCAGACGCACAACCTATGTAAAACTTCTCTTGGAATAACCCAACAGCTTACACCCAGCTTCCTGCCCCGCTCCTGGAGCCCTGAAAGGTCAGCCATGGTAAAACATGCCATCTCAAAACCGCACCGGGACACAACACCTCGCTCGGGGAGGCGGGGGCTGG
>NW_005054305.1:2530565-2535022 GCF_000277835.1 Geospiza fortis | reverse complement strand
ATAACGCGAAAGAGAGAAATTAAATAGTTGACGTTTGCTTTTTATCTCGGGAAGTAACCAAGGGAACGGTGGGAGGGGAAGAAAACCCAACAAATCAAACAGTAAGCCAGGCAAAACAAATGGATGAAATGGAGTCCAGAGAAGGGCAATGGAGCTGATGAAGGGTCTGGAGCACAAGTCTGATGGAGAGCAGCTGAGGGGGCTGGGGGTATTTATCCTGGAGAAAAGGAGGCTCAGGAGTGACCGCTTTCTACAACCGCCTGAAAGGAGTCTGGAGCCAGCTGGGGGTCGGCCTCTTCTCCCAGGCAACAAGCAACAGGAGCAGAGAACACAGCCTCAAGCTGCGCCAGGGGAGGTTTAGATTGGACATTAGGAAGAGTTTCTTCACAGAAAGGGCGATTAGACACTGGAATAGACTGCCCAGGGAGGTGGTGAAGTCACGGTCCCTGGAGGTGTTTAAGGAAAGACTGGATGTGGCACTCAGTGCCCTGGTCTAGTCCACTTGGTGTTTGGTCATAGATTGGACTCAGTCTCAGAGGTCTTTTCCAACCTAATTGATTCTGTGAAATGAAATAGTTGGCATTTGTTTTTATTACAGGAAGTAACTGAAGGAACACAAAAAATTACAACAAATTAACCAAACCGTAAGCAAACAAATTAATTTTATCCCAATCCTGTAAGTCATTGTAGATATAAATTGAAATACTTTGTATGTGACTTGCTGCCTTTTATATCTCGATTTTATATGTAATATTTATCTGGAAAATAGTATTGTGACTAAAGTGCCCTATTGCCAGGACAGCAGCAATGGGATAGTGTTTTGCTACGACACATTAGGTCTACTTGGGCAAGTTTCCTTAAAGGAAGGAGGCAAGACCTAGAAATCTCCTCTGGCTGGCTCATCATCATCTGTTGAAGGTATCTGTCTGCAGTCAGACAAATGCACTGTCACAGTCACTGCTGACAATCTGAAAACCAGCCTAGGAAAGCTGGGTGGCTGCAAGGGCAGAAGTTGTAAGGGGTTCTGTGGCATGCCCCAGCCTGCTCGGAGTAAGTTCCCTGTTTTACATCTAGCAAAGCCTGTCCTGCCAGGCAGGCTCAGTAAAGGCCGTTCATATCAATTCTCAGCCATGTAAGAATCAGCTTCGTCGGCCAAAGTTCCTCTTATTTGTCCTTAGCAACCTGCAATGACGTAACACATTACAATCTCCTAAGACACTGTTCCAGAGTTCATTACCCCAGAAAGTTCCCCTCTAAAAGACAAACCATTTGGAAGAGGGTAGGGACCCAGGCTGTAGCGCACAACCTGCAGGCATGACACAGGCTTGTGCCACGAAGGCATTTTAGGATCATACTATCATTTAGGTTGTAAAAGACCTTTAAGATCATGAGGTTCATTGGTTACCACAGCACTGCCAAATGCTAGTGAGAGTGGCTTTGTCTGGTGATGCAGTACCAGCATGTTTCTTACCCTCTCTGCACTTAGCCCTGGTGAAAAGAGATTATTTCTTTTCCTTTGCAACTGCCTTCTGGGGTATGAAGATTGCTGTCATGCTCCCCTCTATCTTCTTTGTCTAAAATTAACAGCTTTATATATGAGCAGAATATCAAAGCAGTGTCCTGCTGCCCTGGGAAAAAATCATTATTCTTGTACAGCTGTACAAACACTGATTAAGAAAATGGGTTTTGGTAGGTTTTGATTCAGAAAGACATGAACAGTAACTAAATATTCCTATGTGTTGTTATTAAGTTTTTCAGTTTTTTTCAGTTTTCAAAAAGAAGTCTTTTATTTTAGTCTCTTAACTATTTCCTGATTAGGCCTTGATCCCATGACCTCTCATATGAATGGATCAAGCTTTGAATTGAATTGCGTTAAAAAGAAATGTTTTGTGAAATTATGTGTAAACAAAATAATTTGCAACACGTTCATACCTCCCAATAAAAATTGTTAAAAATCTAGATAGAGCAGAAACATCCCTTCATATTATCAAAATAATTCCAAAGCTGCATAGTGATTACTTTGTATGTCATTCAAGTCAGTCCTGATAAACAACATTAGCAGAAATTTACATCTTCATTTTTAATCCCTCACTGTAAGTGGCATACAGGAATTCAAACCTGCTCCTGTATTTGGCTGTAAGAAAATATATCATCTTTGCCCAAGTTTCCCACTTGTACTAAGAAATACTGCAAAAAGCTCAGAGATATCACTGTAATATTTTGCATGAAAGTGATACCCCACTGTAATAAAAAGTCAAAGGTACTCTTACTGCATGCTTACATTAGTCTTTGTAGATATCCATAAACTTTACCTACTCTTTTTTAAAGCTTTACGGGCTGAATTTGTGGCACAATGCAAAGTGTGCCTTTGTTTGCCAAATACACATTTGACATTTGTACATAAACAGCTGCTGTGCAAAGTGGAAATGCTGTATCACTCACCCTGCCATCTCTAACACATCCATTACAGTGGCTCATCAGTGATCTCTGTGAGCCTGGATGGACCAAACATTTTAGCACTGGAAACTGATGTCTGTGTTGGACCACCACCTTACAAACCAGATAGGATCATGTCTGATGCACCAAGATAAATTCAAAATACTTGAATTTATCTTGGTGCAGGTCAGCTGTTCAGCTGTTGCACTCTGTCAACTTTGACTTTAGAGGCTAAACATAGCAGGTTAGACAGGCTCATTTAGTGGAATTGACCACTTAATGCCTCCCTCCCTCCCTCCCTCCCTCCCTCCCTAGTTTAAGCCATGCTCATAAATAAAGTTCCTTATTTATGCTGCTTTGCTCTGTCCTCTAAAAAGAGGGTGTACGTGTACAGAGAGGGCCCTGTACTTTGTGTTACCTGAACAAAGTCAAGGTAAGAACTGCAAAGATAGGGCCTTGCTAATACCAGGACTGGGAAAAACAAGACTTACCTAGGCCATGATAAAAGATCACCCAGTAACCATGACCTGACAGGGCGTTTCTTTTCACCTGCCTGGGATATTTATAGTTCACACATCACCAGTGAATCATAGAATCATAGAATAGTTAGTTGGAAGGGGCCTTTAAAGTTAGCCATCTAGTCCAGCTTCCTGCAATAAGCAGTGGCTTCTGGTCATGAGTGTGAGTTTCAGACAAAATTTATTAGAGCAGCCCTCCCACTGAGCCATGAGGTGCAGAAAAGACCTTTATAAATTCCTGCTCAGAGAGGAGCCAAGGTGCAGCTGAATCCAATCTTAGCCTCAGACTGTCAGTGGTTTAAGTTTAAGAAATTATAGAGGTGTGATTGAACTTTTGTACAACTTTGTCCTGTAGGATAAATTATGGCAAACCAGATCTATTTATATAAAAATGAATGATATATTATGATAAATTATTAGACAAGGAGATCTTACTCAGAATTACTTACTACACACTATAGAAGATACAACTACTAGGATAGGATGGTACAGTGCAGTCTATCAGAGCAACTATATTAAAGCAATTCTGAATAAAACTAGCAGAAAGAAATAGTTATTAAAGCAGAGATTGATGTTATTCACTCATGCCAATGACCATGGGCAAAATCTCTTTCACTCAGCCTTAAGGACTAACTCTGGTGTCCCCACCAGGGGTGTCCCCACCCAAAGGAGGAATCTTCATACACACTCCAAGAAAGGATACAGTAGAAGAACCTAACCATATGTAAATGGACTGGACTTTTATAGTGTACAGCAACTGACTGCCAGTCATATATCTCCAGGTCAGCTTAGCAGCTTGTCTGCGAAATCTTTACCTCACTGTCAGGATGCTAATTTGAGGCTGCTGTGTCAGACTGGTGTTTTCATAATTCATCACCAAAACCAGCTTGATGCCCTCTCTCAGTCCACCACTGGACTAATAGCCTGGTAAATAAGGCATTGTCCAAGTTGCTTGATCACATTCCAGGGCAGGGCATCCTGCTAAACGTCTTCAACTAGACCAGGTTGCTCTGAGCCCCGTCCAGCCTGGCTTTGACCACTTCTAGGGATGGTGTATGCACCACTTGTTCCAGCATCTCACCACCCTCACCACCCTCATCTTCCTTACATCTAGTCTAAATCTGCCGTCTTTCAGTTTTAAAGCTATTCCCCTACCACTACATGCCCATGTAAAAAGTCCCTTTGCAGCTCTCTTGCAGGTCCCCTTTAGGTACTAAGAGGCTGGTGTACAGTCCCTCCAGAGCGTTTCCTTCTCCGGCCTGAACATCCCGAACTCTCTCAGCCTGTCTCCGCAGGAGCGGTGCTCCAGCCCCCTGATCATCTTTGTGTCCCTCCTGTGGACTTCCTTCAACAGGTCCTTCCCGTGCCGAGTGCCTCGGAGCTGGGCGCAGCACTCCAGCTGGGGTCTCACAAGGGCAGAGGAGAGGGCACAGTGTCCTCCCTCCCCGGCCGGTCACCGTTCGGCGGTGCCGCCTGGGCGGCGGCTGTGCCCGCTGCGGCGCT
>NW_005054305.1:2523697-2530380 GCF_000277835.1 Geospiza fortis | reverse complement strand
TGCCGGTCCGCGGCTGCGGGAGCGGGGTGCCAGGGAAGTGCAGGGATCCAGGGGCGGGAGGAGGAGAAAGAGGAGAGAGGGAGCCCTGTGCTTTCCCTTCCCTGCTCCGGAAGAGCCGCAGGACCAGCCCTTCCCGGACGAGACTACCCCACGAGTGAAAAAGTCCGTGGCACTCCCGGCAGTCGCCCATCCCAGTGTGCTCCCCAAACTGCGGATAGGATGCCGGTTTCGTTTTGCTCAGTGTGTAACAGCTTTACCCTTCCACGACAAATGAGTTCCATTATTGTCTTGTTTAGGAGGGCAAGGAGGTTAACATCATATCATTCCAATGAATGAAGTGTTATAGAGCCAGAAGTTATGCTGCACTGAAAGTATCGCTGATGCTGCATATATTTCATTATCGGGTGTCTGGCAACTGCACTCAGTCCCAAAAGAAGATCTGTTAACTGGAGCAATGATATCAACTATCCAATGGAAAAATGTGAAATATTCAAAGTAGTATTTTAGAAGTGAAACAAATATTAACTTCCATGGCAACTTTGTTCCTTTGACTACTTAATTAACAGACGAATTAAGGACAAGAATTTTGTTCTCCACTGTGTAACAATTTCGTATTAGTGTTACTGAAGTGTCTAAGCATAAGAAGTAAGCTGAAGATGGCCACATTGTGAATAAAATTGTATAATTTAAGCATAGTTTGAAAGTAGTTTTTTCACTCTGGGAGGAGGAGTTAGAGTAACTACTCCATGCTATCCTGTTTGTCAGAGGGTGTGTTTGTATTTCTGGTGCAGATTTCTGAAAGAAATAAATATAGGTGAAACAATCAGGGTATGAATATTCTGAGGGAGGATTAGAGAAAAGCAACATTTCGGAGGTGAAAATGAAATCTTTTCTGGGCATTGGCCAGTGGTTCCAAGATCCATTTGCCATTAAAGATGCCCAGAAGTAGACTGAAGTCCAGACATCAAGCAAAGTTGTAGGAAGAGATAATGCACTTGATTTGACAGACTGCTGGGAGCAGTGATTAGTTAAATAGAAAGGGGCTAAAAGAGCTGCCAGGTTGCATCATGGATTGGGAAGGGTATTTATTTGGCTTAACTGGGCTTGAGAGGAGGTCGTAGGGACATTGACATAGGGCCTCCATTTTCAGACCTGCATGTAGGTTTTAGTGTAATAAAGTTAAAAATAACCAGAATATAGACATTTCACTTGTTGAAGGTGGTGTGCAAATGCAAGCAGGGGTACAGATGTGTAGGTAGATCATCCTGATTTAAAATGCATGTGGCATTTCTGACAGCTGTATGTGTAAAAGGACAGCTGTATGTGTAAAGGCATGAGAATCAACATGCCTTGTCTCTGTATACTGATGCCAGTTTCTTAGTGACACCCCACAAACCTGAAAACTGGACCTTGCAAGGTGCTCAGCAGAGTTTTCTCTCTGCTGAAAGCTTTCAGCTTCTCCTTTTGCCCTTGACAGCTTCTGCTGGAAGGAACAGCAGGTACCTTTCATTTCCTCTGAGGAAGCTTCAATCATTCTTCTCCTTTGCAGAAGTGGTATTTATCTACTTCATCGTGGGAAGTTGTTAGACCTGGAAGGGGCATTTATTTGTGCCTCATATTTGCATATATACATATTTAGTGTGAAGAGACACTAGCATCCATACGTGCAGGCCCAGACAAAGCAGGCTAAAGCAATGACACAGATTTTGCTTTTTACCCCCATGTATTACATCTCTGATGGGCTTTATGGGCTGCTTAATATTTTACACAATGTGTAAGCAGAATGTTAAGTCCGTAAGATACATTAGCCATAAGGAGACAATTATGTTTAGATTATTGCTCTTGGTTCTGCCAAAGATTGCCTGTTTGGTATGATATGATTTTAATTGACTGGTGCTTATGGCTTTTTGTTCCTGTTAATCCTTTTCCATTCAGTGTGATGTATGGACTGTGTTCAGAAAGCAAAAGTGCAATTCAGATGACAGCCTTCTCCATTCTTCAGTGTGTACTTTCCGCAGTGACTGAGGCAGTATCCAGCAGTTCTGGCCTGGGAGGAGTCACAAATGAATGGTTTAGGTCACTCAGAGAATCACCAGTAAAGGGATGGGCAAAAGCAGATTTAATATTAAAGTGAAATCACAATAAAGTTTGTTGGTGAGGTTCATTCTACTGCCATCAATACTACATTATTACAATGTTACATCATTATTGCATTACTACATCATTACATCTATGCCATCATTATTAGATGGTTAAAGCAGAGAGAGAAAAATCAAACTAAAATCAATCAATCTAAAAATCAATAAACCAAAAATTATCTGCATGGAAGTAAGAACAGGAAAGGGAATAAGACACACTGAGTCACAGCATTCACAGCGGACCCACTTAATTCCAAATTTGATCAATGGTTTAGTCTAAAGGTTATAACAGCACTTAAGCATAGCAGCTCTTAATCAAAAGCTTAATTTCAACAATTTAACAAAAGATTTATATAGAATTTAATATAGACATGGCAGTGACTCACTATCTTACTTACAAACCTAATGTACTTAAGAATCAGAGAGAGCAATATTCATAATGAATTTGCTACAGCATATCCACATTCACACACACTCAGACCTAAAGGGACATGTACAAGGTACACCCAGGAAAAATTACCCTCAAATTCAGTGAAGTACTCACTTTGTATGTCCTTGCATCTTCTTCAAGAGCAAAAGGTTGAGTCTTGAGTAGTGGTTGGTATCAGCCCAGGATCCATCATTGTCCTTCAGAGATCTTCCAAATGTAGCAAACTAGCTGGCTCTGAGGGGTGTCCCACTCAGAGGGAGGTTGCTGGTTACATCCTGCTGTGATCCAGGAGAACTTAAAGGTCACACTTAGGACTGCTGTTTATATGGTCACAAGAGAATTGGGTTTAGGCAAAGCAATTTTCCTTCCTGGCCTCAATGCAAGTTGGTAACTTTCCTTGAAAGTTCAATAACAAAAATGTTGTTCCACTTGGGTTCTTATACAAGCAAGAAAAATTAATCTCCAAGGCTGTTTGTTAAAAAGCAGGAGCTTGCTGGACAGCATTAAGTTCCTGAGAGCTGACAGTGTTCCTGATGAGCTCAAGTGGAACTTAGCCCAGGTGCTGTTCATTGAGATTGAGGCCTGTCAAGAATTTCAGAGATCATAGTGCAGCCCTATGAGGGAAGGGGGAGGAAATACACCACAAGTGAAATTACTAGACATTTTTTTGTCTTTCCTACCGAAATAAAGCAAAATGAGAACTTTTTATGTTTGTTTTGTCACTTGTGATTGTTTGTTAATACTATGAACTGTAGGTGTTTGATGTCCATTAATTTGTTATTTGTTTTCCAGTATGTCCTGTCTGTCCTGCAATTTACCTACCCTACCCTTTTTCAGGGGTAAGTATGGTTTTAACAATTGTCGTTTGAAAAGTGACTTTAACATCCTGCTGTTCCATGCTGAAGCTAACTTTACTACTTCTTGTTCTTACTGGCTTTTGCTGTCTAGAGAACATGCTTCATGAAGCCTTAATAAAGCATTCATTAATGTGTCTTGGTTAATTTTTAAACATCATGGAGGTGATGTAATTGAGATATGTAGAGTCCATAATTTCTTATTTTCCTTAAAATCCTAAGCTTCAGCATAGAAAAGTAGGTATTACAGTACAACCTCTCTTCTTTGGAAGAGAGGAAAATGTGTAAAATGTGTATTCATGGTGCATTCTTTTGCTGTGCTAGAGAAAGCCATGCTTAACCTTCTTTTCATGCTTAGCCTTGGTTGTAAGTCTGCATCATGAGTCACTATCATATCTTAATGACTGTAATGAGAAATTTATTGTTTTGACAAATGTCCATAAATGCCGTCAATGCTGTTGATGAGACATTTAGTGAAAATCTGGCCTCCTAGAGCCAAGACTTCCCCCATTTTTGAGATTGTGTTAAAATCTGCAGACACTGGGAATCTTTACTTTCTCTTTTGCTGCTTAGCATGGCTTACATTTTTGCCTGACTTGCAGTCCCAGGACTACAATCAACTGTAGGAATAATTGCCTTGGGAATCTCCGCTTACTTTGAATCTATTCAGCTCAAGTAGATATGCAGTGAATGCTTTCCTCAGTTTTGGCGCACACACACAGAGATTGTCTCTTGCACAAGGATTTTATCATATGGGAGAGGATTTTGAGTAATTTGTGTAAAATAGATGTAAATCAACAGAAAAGTGCATTTCAATGACAAGCAACTCCCTTATGGCATATGTGTTACCACAGTTATTACCTTTGCAACTCCCTTATGGCATATGTGTTACCACAGTTATTACCTTTTTCTATTATTTGGAAATGCATTTAATATCTTAATATTAGCATCTTAATATTTTTCCCTAAGTTCTGGCTTTTAAAAGTGACCTTTCCTTGGAATTTTTTTAGTGGCTCAGATGCACTTTCATTTAGACCTGTGACAGATGAGCAAAGAGGAAAAGAATGTTGTTCTCAGTACTGTTACTGTTCATTGTCCTTGGTTTTGTTCCCTGTATAGTGTAAGACTGTACTGCATAGTCCTAAGCATCTGAAACTCACCACTGGCTTGGATAGAGCATAGTCAAACCTGCAGCAAATGTCAGGGAAACCTGGCTTTTAAGCTCTCATGTGCTCTTCATCCAAAAAAAGGTGAAGTGGGCTGTGATAGTAGCATTGAATATTTACCACTATGCATTAGTACTGCCTAGAGTGAATATTTGTTTATTTGTGCATGTGTGAGAAATATTTTAAATATTTCTTAAATGCATTGCAATGAATGTGAGTCATAAATAAGCCCACTTATATATCTGTTATGGATATTAATGTCATTTAACATTGCAATACAATATCTTTGTCTGAACTGTGGTAGATATTCAAGGATTTTCACCCAAGAAACATGGAACACCTCTCTGAAAACCACTGGCTTAAGGAAGAAGAAAGCTGATAACTTATTTTAAAGTGTAAAAGAAATTGGTGTGCATTACTTGCTACTTACTCTAAGTTATCTGCACATATTCCCTAGGCCTCACATATTATTTCCTAGTGTCATTCTGTTTCAGGTGGCAAACATTGGTGGGTGGACTTCTGCTTCACATCTCTTGGAAGCTGGGCTGGGTGGAGATAAACTTGTGTTCAAGGTACTGAAGGTTTTTTGGTATCTGCCAAACACTTATTTTCTGTAGCTGGATTACAACATAGTTAAGCTGGTCATGGATGTTATGAACTGGCTAAAATAGAGTTTGATGTATGTGGGGGTGTGGGTGTTCTGCTTCACAGATGTAGAAGAGAACTCACATTTTAGTTAAATGGGTGTTCAATGACACACACTTAAACTGACTACTTTTATAAAGTGAATTTAATTTAACCTTGGTAAGACAACCAAAAAACCCATAGTGAAAACAATAAGGATGTCTTATCCAAACATCTGTCCCTAAGAAACAATCTCTTCCCTGGATTGTTTCTTAGTATTGTAAGAGAAACCTTGGTAATGTTAGTTAAGAGCATTGACACAATCTTCTGCAAAACCCTCAGGGCTCTGAAGTCTACAAATGTGATCTGCCTTTTTCTGAGAGCTGTGTCACATAAATGGGGATCATTCACCTTTTCCTAACTGTGTCACATAAATGGGGATCATTCGCCTTTTCCTAACTGTGTCACATAAATGGGGATCATTCACCTTTTCCTAACTGATGTTAACAATAAAACTCCAAATTAAATGGTGCTTTGTAGACAGAGATCATCTGCTTGAACTGAGTGTGACAGCACAATTCAGAAGAGTCATCATGCTGTGCTCTGCTCAGGTGGATCTATTCTGCAATATGGAATGCAGTATCTTTTTCATTGTGCAAATTGGTATCATTTAGAAGACGTATGCCCACAGCAATCATTGGATCTTCATCTCAGGAGATACAAAAACCTTCCTGGGCAATGAACTGAGTAATGTGACTTGACTCTGGAGCTGGGAGAGTTTGGATTAAATGACTGCCAGACACCCCTTCTAATGTAACTTTTTCTCAGTGATTCTGTATTAGCAAGTGACAACTGATGAATTTTCTGTTTGAGATTCAGACAGTTGGCTTGAAAAATTGAATTTCCTCACTTGGAATGAAATCCTGTGAGTATGTCAGAAAAACCAGGCTGTGTTCTGTTTTCATGTCCATACAAGTGATTACATCACTACGGAAATGTAAGTGAGGTCGTAAATGAAAACAGAATTCAGTTTCCTGTTTTATAGCTGCAATAAACTGAGGATATCATAAAAGCTGTCAGTGACTTTGGCAGAGACAGGATTAGGGTTCAAACCTTGCTTTACTAGCAGTTACTGATACATATATATATTAATATCAAATTTATATTTTTATGCAGATTTTGTCATCACAAAACAGTCTAGAAGAATACAGCCATCAGTAATGTCCTTTTATAGTTCAGCTTTTCTACACTAATGACTACTTCTGCTTCAAATAATGAAATTGAAGAAGTTGAATCTTTTTTTCCCAGCTTGGAAAAGATATTTTTTTTCTTTTCAAAACCTGGGAAGACATTAAAGAAAATAGAGGACAAGAACCACTCACTGATGTTGAAGAGGTTGAAAGGATTGGATGAAAAATTAGTTCATCTTTTGACCCTGGAGACTAGAGGCCACTAGATGTCAGCACAGTGT
>NW_005054305.1:2520445-2523687 GCF_000277835.1 Geospiza fortis | reverse complement strand
GCTGAAATCTCTCCTGAGAAACCTCTTTGTTATCTTGATTAATACAGAATACCTGTTCTAGAATAAACTGAATGGAACAAGCAGAATTAATTTACATGTTTTGGCTATAATTCATCCAGCTATTTAAGCATGAGTTTAAACCTGCCTTTCTTCACAAAGATTAGGCACATGCTTTATTGCTTTGCAGAGGTAGATTTGTAACATCTCCAGTATTAAAAAAAAAAAAAAATCAAAGCCAAAACAAAAAGCAGCCTGAAAACCCTAACATGGGAACCCTCTAAACCTCTAAAGCATTACCAAGAAAAATCTCACCAGCAAACAAACAAACAAACAAATATAACATGCAAAGGTGATTTTAATGCTACTACTGGGATATGGACATTTCCGTCCCCCCTTGCAAAATATCTGTCTCTGAATCTATCAGGGGAGGGGAGGGTTTTGTCTATGTGTAGGATACTTAGGAGTATCATAGCCAGTCTTCAGTCTCAAATGCTTCAAATAATAAACTGGCACCCATTTGTTTGTTTATGTCCACAAAGTCTCGATTTTTCTGTCACGTGGACTGATCTCATATACTTTCTGAGCCAGTTCATGTTATCCCAAAGTGTCTCAGCAGAATTAAGTTATTACATAGACATCATTGCCCTTTGTCTAAAGTCCAGAATACTAACCTCGCTATAAAGACCTAATAAAAACTTATTTGGAGAAATCTCACTCAGGTTTTATGGATAACCTGCTTTGCCTCTGCTTCCCCCCAGGACATACTATAAGGAACTTTCTCTCTTTGCTTCTTTACAGCAAATGTTGACTGTCTGCAAAGCTTTTTTTTAATCCAAAACAAGGGCTCTGTGAAGCACAGAGGAATGTGCAGCATCTGCCTAATGCTTCCAGTCTGCTGCCCAGCTTCTGCCTAATCCTTGTAGGCACATAAGTCTGATTGTTCTGATTGGCATTTCTTGTAGTGCTGCATTTCCCCCATAGCTAAGCAGCAGCTCAGAGCCTTTCTTTAAGTGTTGTTTGGGGGAACCTACCCATTGCCTATCATGGGATTTGGATTTAGCCCTACAACAACCACACACTCATCAGTTCTCTTCCTACTTTGCATGTACATCAGTGTGTTGCCAACAGGAGAAGCTGCTAATTGGTTTACATACAAGACAGATTGTTGATGCTGACACGTTACATCAAACATCCGTGCATTCTTTTTCAATCCTGAAATTCCCACTTGGCAGCATAAAATTCTACCCTTACATCATGGAAAAAGCATCTGAAGTCCTTTTCCATTGCACTTCGCAGAATTACATTGGAGATGAAGACATATTTGGGATTCCTACAATTTAGTGGTGGTGAACATGAAAGAGTGGTATTTTTATGTTCTAAATGAAAATTTGGTTTTTATCGTGTGTTCCTTTTATCTTCCCAGAGCCACTTTCTTTTCTTCCCTCCCCCTTTCTTCAATTTCTTGCTGTTCCCATAGTGCAGGGGTATTTTTGTTGGTGTCTGATGTGAATTCATTGGTAATGAGGTATGACAGTATTAGATCTTGGACTTGATGAGATTCCAGTTGAAGTCAATAACCTCAAAAGGAACAGTGTTTTTATAAGAATTTATGGAGACCAGTCAAGAAAACCCAGGGCAAATATTTATGCCAGTTAAAGGATCTAAACATTATTTTTCTGACCCTGGGTTTTTGTTGTCTTGGAAAATTACATGTATAATAACAGAGGAAATGTGATATTTATGGTTTTTCCCTTGTCTGTGATTACATGAATCTTTGTGCATGTTTTATCTTTATTCGTGCTGTTCTGATTTCATTGTTTAGTGGTCTGTTTTCTTGTGTTCCATGAAATGTGCTGGTGTCCCAGTATCTACAATTACGTTCAAGTTGTACATGTTAATTGGAAGTGTAATGCAAACTAAGGAGTTTGGTTTTGATTTGAGAACAAGCAGTTTAGCTTTGTTTTGAGAAGCAGCACTGCCCATTAACATTTTCTCCACTTTAATTCCAAGGTTGAGAAGAGTGAATAGGGCAGCCATGTTTTCAGTCCTGGGAAGCCCTCAATTCAGGCCTTTACCTCACAGCTACTGCTTTCTTCCCTTGCCAAAAATCTTACATTATTCTCTCTGAAATTTACCACCTACCCTATCCCTTTCTTCCCTTAAGTAACAAGATCAAAAATAGGAGAAGTGCAAATTCTGAAGCCCCTTCTCAGAACTGAAACCTGACCCTACTGTAACCGTAACCGTGGCTAAAAAAAAATTAATCAGATCAATCTGATGACTTCATTCCTCCATTAGTTGTCAAACTGCCTCTAGGAGTTTGGCTTAGTCAAAGGAATATGATTAGGAAATCTCAAGAGATAGGCTTCCACAGAGACAATCTGATCTTTAGGAAGAATCTCTTTGTAAATCTGGCTGAGAAATGAATGTGTGGGTGGCCCAGTATATTTGTAGATAGTGAAAATGTGTGCTGTCTGTGCAAGTGAGCCATTTTATGCCTTCATTTGTCAGGTTTTGTTCCTTTCACAGAACATCAAGGAAATTAGTTGAAATGTCTTTCCTTTAACACCAATGGGAGTAATTTCTAAGGGAGGAAAAAAACCAAAAAACAACATTATTTTGGAGGCAGAGGAGCCAGGAAAAGAGTAAAACAAAAATATATCTGCAGTTAGTTCCTCTCTTGGATTAGACAAAATGAATAATTTCTAATTTGGACTCCTTAGTAAATGGGAAGAATACTGAGCAATCTGATACTGACTTTAACATGCACATGTTTGAAATTAATGTACATATGTATGTATTATTGCATTCATTGCAAGCAACTGTTGCTTTTTGTTTGTAAACAGAATGTGGTGAAATAATGGGATTTTAATTGCTTTCACAGGTCTGAAATCCTGTCATGGCTTCCTGCATCAGTACTTTTTGTGGGCATTATTTATGCTGGCTCCAGGGCACTGTCTAGATTGGTAAGAAACAAACCAGTAGAAGTCAGCTCTTTATTACCTCTACTTTGTAAACAAAGACCCTTCCCTTCATACATGGTATTTAATGCTGTTCCTGGGTTGAGGGAGAAGGAGGGAGGAGGACTTTAAATAATGGATCCATTGTTAGTGGAGCTAATGCAGTGGTCCAATCTCACTAAGCATCAAAAAGCATGTCTGTGACAGTCTGAAGCACTCAGTATCTCTACAGAGCACTTAGTGTTTTACTGAACAGATCCTCAGTGGTCTGGATTGTACAGG
>NW_005054305.1:2505874-2520405 GCF_000277835.1 Geospiza fortis | reverse complement strand
TCCATCCAGGAAACTGATGAAGACTATTTCAATGAGAAGGTTTTGATTCTTTGCAGGATTTTAAAAAATAAATAGAAAGTTGGAAAAAGATTATGGGAAGGGTTAGATAACTCAGTTTTAGGATTCATTTGCATCACAGTAATTTACCAAATGTTTACAGAATGTCAGATCTCCTTTCATGAAACTTGAATGCTTTATTCTTAAATTATATAGTCTTCCCTTAAAAATGTAAATTAAATTGGTGGCATTTATTTTTTAAAAATAACAATATTTTGCTGCTATTGTGCAGTCTGCAAGCTCAGATCCTGCACTAGTTCCCTTCTGCATTCTGTCAATGCATCTTAATGTAGCTCCAGAGCCAGCTTGCCCCTGTCACCTCCTTAGCCCTAAGCAGGATCAAAAGGAAATTTTTTTACCAGATTCTGATTGTAGCGATCCCTTGGAAATCCCAGTAGAGAGACCAGAAAAGAACAGGAGGTCTCTGTCCTTGTAAGCCGGGCTGGGGGCCTTATCTTGGACACAAATAATCTTGGGAAGGCATGTGCTCAGAAGCCCCATGCTCCCAGATCAGTTCTCTCTCAGTGTGATTGCATTTACTTCCTGTTGCTTCCTTGTTAAAGGAAGTTCCACTTGCCTTCTTTAGTGTAAGATAAGCAAAGTCCCATAAGGAAAGCCCTGTCTAGAAGCACCAATAAAGCCTTGGCAGCAGCCTCTTTTCTCCTTGCTCACCTGGGTGGTGGAGAAGTTAAGAATCACATCCTCTCTGTTATTTCTTCTTACTTCCTGGTCATCCTGAGAGTTACTGTATTTACCTCCTGTTCCTGCTCTGGTCATTCATGAGTGAACTGCACTGGAGTGGCAGAAGGGCTGTGAAGGGTTTTGATTTGTATCCCAAACCTTTCTTAAGGAGCATCTCACATTTCTTAATGGCTTTTGTTGTACATGAATGGGGATTTAGAGATCTAATTCTGTGGCCATTTTACTAGGCAAGACAAAATGAAAAGCAGTCTTAGGCCATAATTATTGCAGTGGGGCTAAATTCAATCCTATGTAGAAGCTTTACTTACAATAACTTTGTCTACAACAATTTTATGACACACTGAAAATGAAAGTGGACTCTCCCAAACTCATAGCTGAATTGGCTCATCTCAACAGCATATTTTAATTAAGTATGTTTATTTCTAAAGCAGAAATTATGTGTACTTTTATTATCAAATCCAAGGGGACCCACTTTCAAACACTCCTGTATACTGGCAAAGCTACAACTTTAATCTCTGTTTGTGCCTCTTCCTAGAGGTGCTGGCAATCTCCCCAGACCAAGGATTCAGGGCTAGAACTGGAGGAGGACTGCTTAGCTCTGAACTGTGATGATTAAAAAAAGTATGCAGAGCCATGAGAGCAGATTTGTTCAGAGTGTATTCACCCTGCCTGCCCAACCAGTAAACCTTTCTTTTCATAAGCATTAAGCCCACTCACAAATTTAAGAAATACTTGCATCAAAGGCAATAGACATATGGAGAAGGTTAAGTGGGCTAGGCAAACTGGAGCCATTGTTGGCTCCAAAACACATTTGGAAGAGCCAAAAGCAGAAGGGAGGAAAGAAAAACCCAACAAATTGGCTTTCACAAAGGGAAGAATGTAAATTCTGCTGTCAACTTTCCTTGTTTATGGGTATTTCTTGTATTTCCTATTACTGTGTCAAGCTCAGAGTATTTTATGTTTAATACTTCTGGGTTTATGTTCTCAGTTATCCAGCAACAGGGTTGAGAATTGGTTTTCAGTGCTGGTGAAGCTGGGTCCAACAACTTCATGCCTGTTTTGTTTGTGTGATTTCCATTCTTATTTTGGTGCAACTGTTGGGACTATGGACCCACCCCAATTGTCATTATGACTTAAAATGTTTAATCAGCAATGCTTATCTGGCTTCTTTTCTCTAACATGTAAAGAAAAGAAAATTACAGAAAATATGCAAAGTCATATTTGAGAGATATTTGCTGCTTTTATTACCTGGTACTTAGAAGTTTGGACATTACTGAGAAATTAATCCATTCTCTGCTACTGTGACTTAAATACCATACACGAGTGGGGAAATACTGCTTCCTAAAATGGCTTAGTCTTTAGATTATCTTAATCAGGGTAGAGAATTGCTTCTCTTTCAGCTGTCTGAGAGACCATGGAACTGATTAGGAGGAAGTATTATGAATCACTAATTCTGGTTGGGTTTGCCTGGGGCAATGGGTGTTTGATTCATTATTGTTATCATTGGGGTTTGTTTCTTAATGATTTCATGTTGGGATGGTGTCCAGATACCTCAGTGGGTATAATTTCAACATCATTGTGTATGAGCTATTGCATTTCTATCCTAATTCTGGGCAGCTCTTCCTAGTAGTAACTGAAAGCAATCACCTAAAATTGTCTTGCCCACAAATCTGTTGCTAGGAGTTTCACTGTATTCTTAGTACCAGCAGACAGAGATGGGCAACAAATGAGAACTGTTTGCTGTGGAGGCTGAAGATCCTGGATCAGAGAGGGAAGACTAGAGACTGAAACCTGGAGCAAATCTCACTGGGGTAGCTAGATACAAACAAACTGACTGAGCCCTCAGCAGTGGGAGACGCAGCAAGCAGGTCTGCGTTTAAAGATGCTTGTGCCCATGTGCTAGTGATTGGAATGGGTTAAGTCTCTTTTAGGTGATGTGGCATGGGTTTACAGCTTCAAAAACAAAACCCCAAACCACAGACATGTGGGACAGCTGTTTCTAGGAGGACTGCCCCTTCCTGTGTGTGACTGCTCTGGGTTGATTTGAGCATTTTTGTTCTCTCCCTATGGCAGCCAATCCCGGTGTTCCTCACAGTGCACAACGCGGCAGAAGTCATAACCTGTGGGTTCCAGAAGTTTGTGCAGAAAGAGGTAATTGATCTATTAGTCTGTCATAGAACTGCCCCAGAACAAGATACCTAATTTCTCTTAATACAGGCATTAGTGCCATGTACTTTTTTGGACTCACTGTAATAGCAATTCACTACCGAGACCCTGAGAGAGCTTTTTGCTGTTGACAAGTATCTATGCTGATGTTTCCTTTCCCCTTATTTGATGAAATACTGCAAATACATGTCAACAGTCTGCTCTGCATTTTTAAGACTGGCTGGCCCTGCTTATCTTTTGCTTTTGAAAATTAATATTCCCTCTCTCTTATGCTCCACATAAAAATCTCATTGTTTGAGCTGAGAGGAATGAGGCCCTTAGATCTAATCAGTATAATAGATCTTGTGTATTGTATAATTACAGATGGGTCTCTTCTCCACATAAAATGCAGGAGGAACAGTGCATTTTTGAATTTGTTTTGAATGCTTGAGATTTTGCCCCTATGAAAGTCAGGAGAACAACTCTTGTACCCTTTTGTAAGAACTGGGATTTTTTTTTCTTACAAACTGCATTCGGGAGCCTTCTTTTTAGGCTTTTTTTTGAAATGTTTTTCTAACTGACTACAGAGCTGTTGTGTGAGCTAACACTGGGAAATCATTCATCACAAAGTTGTTTCTACAGTGGCCTCTGGCTTGCTGTGAAAGGCATCTTCCATTCATTATAACTGTTTTCTGTATAGAAGACAGATAAATGGGTGTTTGCTTCATCTAACAAACAGAAGAGATCACTAAGGTTATGCCCAAGGGACATAGCAGCGTGTGCCATGGTATGTCCCTGTGTCATTGTCCTCTGATTAGTGTCCCTGTCAAAGTGTTTCATATTTTCCTTCTATGTCACAAGCTTACGACTCCTCTCTTTAAAAACAAAAGCACAGACAAGGATAATGCAAACACAGGCCTAACAGAAAGCTCCTCAGGAATAATTTCATACCAAAATATTGGGAAAATGTCATGAGTTTAAATCAAGATTGGTTTGTATGAGGTAGTACCCAATTAGGAAAACTCAATATTTTAATACATATGCTACACAGTTTTGGTACAATTCAAGTGAAGTTTGAGGAGCAGATATAAAGTTCATGTCTGGTTTTAAGTTTACTTGCTGATAAGTAATCTGAAACTATAAATCAAGGTGAAGTAGGCTGATCCATAATCCTGATTCTTCTTTATCAGATTAAATTTGCTAAGCAGTGCTCAAATTTTGAATGCTGCTCATTGCAGTTTTAATGTGTATGGTGCAGTAAGATCAGCTGTCATCACTTTCCAGTTTTTGGAAGGAGAAAACATTATTTTACGATTTTTATCATTAAATTTTAACGTTTTAATCATACTTTCTTTTTTGCAGCAGACCTCTCATCTGAAAGTCTGTAGGTAAGCTTTTGAAACTACTCAGATTCAGATTCAGACTTGTTTTGGCTCCAGCTCTGTATTTGTTTCAGATAATGACACACCAAAACAATGAAGAATGTAAGGCACATTCCTGTGGGCAGCGAGCCTAAGTTGCAACACAGGAGTAATTAAATATTTTAATTTTTTTTAGCAATTGCTTGAATAGTTTGATATGTTTTTTCTCCTTACAAAAATGAAATGAATGATAAAACAACCCATAACAATGCTTTTGGAAAGGCTTGGAAGGTTTGAACTTCCAGTGGGTAATTGTAAACAGTAAGAGAAAGATAATTAGTGTGTTAGAAAGTAGCTAAAAATTCCCTGCCTTAGAAATGAAGATAAATGAGATCCATTTCTGCTAGAATCATTCATAGCGAGGTGGGGGTCAGTCTCTTCTACCATGTCTCAAATGAAGGGACAAGAGGAAGTGGCCTTTAATTGCACCAGGGGAGGTTCAGATTAGATATTAGAAAAAAAATTCGCTACAAGAGTGGTTTGGCATTGGAATAAATTGCCCAGGGAGATGGTGGAGTCACCATCTCTGGAAGAGTTCAAGATGTGGCACTTGGGGATTTGGCTTAGGGTGGTTATGGTGGCACTGGGTTGGCAGTTGGACAGATGATCTTGAAGGTCTCTTGCAGCCTTGATGATTCTGTGATTCTGTGACATTCAACTGCACAACTACCAACCCTTGGTGGCCCTGGTTGTTTAGGCTTCAAAAAGGAGATGGAAAGAGACAAACAGAAATCATCCAGTCATGTATTAAAATTTTGATTCTATGCCCCCACATCCCCTTGAAGAATGGATATTTGCTTTCTTCCACATCCTGTAATCTTTTAGCTGTACTTTAGAATGGATAATGTTGGGTTATTATTTAGCGTACTTAGAGGCATTATCTTCCTAATTTCTTCCTGTTGTTTCCATTATCTGACTATGTGGCCTTGTCTTCACCACTGGATTATTTAAAATGGTATCAAGGATACCATTTTAAAAATAATCTTTATTCTGTCTTTTCCCATGCCCTTAGAAAGTAGGAAAATAAGCTGCAAAACCAAGTGCATGTTAATATTAACAGTGACAGTCCACAGAAATTCCACAGTGTATTCCCTGTAGCTTAAAGGAATACTGACTCAGCCACAGGTTAAGAATTTATTTAGCTTAAGTTGGTGGACTAGGAGAGGACCTGTGCTGTCCTTAAGACATTTCCAGTATATACCAGTTAATTCCAGCTTGCTCTGTGCTCTGGAGTAACAATGTCACTTGTAATGGAGTCACATCTGCTGGAATTGCTGTAACAGGCAATTAGTCTCAATGAAAGAACTTCTTGGTAGCCATTCAACCAGTTTTTGGCTGATTTTGGCTTTTTGAAAAAGCCTAGAGAAGCCAGATGACTAGTGAAGAAAAATATTATCTACCAAAAAAACTTGCTTATTATCACTTCTGAGTTATTTTGTGCTGCTTCTCTTCCCATAAAACTTTGCTGTGTACAAGTTATGAAGAATGCATTATGTAAAAATTTAGGTGGCAGAAATTATTTTTTAAACATGGAATAAGAAAACTAAACAAGTGAAGTGTCAGTGTAAAATGGAGTGGAATTGCCTCTACTTTACTGGGAGTAGAAATGCAGGCTGAAAGCTTTTGGTTTTGCTTTTTCTTTTTTTTTCTTTCTCTTCTCCACAGTGTGCTGTTCCTCCTGGCAGCAGCAGTGTGCCTTCCTTTGTGTGACACACAGGTGAGCTCTGCTTTGTAAAGCAGCTTGAGCTAGGCCTTGATGCTTGACATCTTGTTAGCATATGAGGGATGCAGCTTTTACTGGTAAGCTAGAGTAGGATTTCTGCAAGGGAATTGTAAATGTTTCCTGTTGCTGTGTTGTAGTCTTGCTGGGTTTACAGTGTTTGCATCATGGTAAAACCTCTGAGCAGTGTGGACATACAGCTCAGATGGTGGCTGGGGAAACCACAATTTTACTTCTGAGTAGCGCTTGCAGCAAATCACTTAGGTTTGAATTCGTTGTGTGTACTTTCAGGAATTTCCTGAATTAGTTTTGTGTTCACTGTACACGCTTTCTGTAGCTACCTGAGAAGGAAAGGAGGTGCCTCCAGAGAGTGCTCCACTCAGGAAAGATCTAAGCATTGGAGATTCTCTTTTGGAGACTTAGGAAAGCTGCTTCCTTGCTTAGATACCTCAGTTAATATCTGAAGTCAGATGAGTCTGGAAATTGGTGTACACATCTGAAATAGAATTATCCTTGCTTAGATGAGCTGAGAGCCTGCATAATTGGCATATGCCAGGTTTCTGAGTGGGACAGGAAGAATTTCAGTCTTCCTAGTCTTCTTTAGTCATCTTCCCTTTCTTTGTAGCACATTTCTCATTTGCTGTACTTGCTTTGCAAAGCTAACTGCAGGGAAAATGCAATATGTATGTTTACATGTTCGTGCTTTTATTTATGTCGATGTTCTTTATTGCAGTTTGATCCAAACGGATATTTATGGGCTCTAATTCACTTGATCTGTGTTGGTAAGTAATTTTCTTCTAGAAAAAGAATTAGGAAGAGTAAATGTATTGGAGAAACCAGCTTTATTATTTACTTACTGATATTTGAGACTCTATGTGTAAGAAACACTTGGAAAGAATGGAGATCAGTGAATATAGGAAAGTGCATTCTTTTTATAGCTTTTATGTTGAAAACAAAAACAGAACACACTGCATATTGCAGTCTGTTAACAGTGGATGACATAATGCACATACAATTTTAATCAGCACTAAGCTTTTCTGGTTGTTTTTTGATGGTTGCCTACTGAGAGAGACTTCTTTTTGAGGGTAGAAGAAACATGAAAAAAAACAAGCAATAATTTGTACTTGGAGCTTTGTTGCACACACAGACTTTATTTAAAAACTGTCAAAAATATACTAAAATATCATGGACTGTGGTCCCAGAGGAAGAATGTTGAAATGTTGGAGTTTTTTAGGCAATCATATGCATTTTCTAAAAAATTTAACAATAAGTTGCATAACCTATCAGGTTTTTTTTTTTGGTCTTTTTTTTCAGACCAAACATTTATTTGGATAAATTGTAGTTGTTCCCTGAAAAGCTAGAAACAGTCAGACTAGAAAAGCTAAAGAAAACAAGAGCAGTAATATTTAATAGGAGATTTTGGGGTTTTGGAGTATTTTGGTGGATAATAAGGGACTTGTATTTGATTCTTATCTGTCCTATATACTGAGTGAGTGACTCATTCGTATGTTAAGTCTTGTCTGCAGATTAGGGATGATTCCTTCTTTATTTCTTCTATTCATACTGTAAAATTTTCAGGGCAGAGGTAATATATTTATATGTATACCTGTCTAGGAAGGTCTAGAGATCCCCATCTGAAATGTTGTTAATATGCAAATAAGAAATAGTTTTGGTGGTTTTTTGAGAAATATCATATGGTAAACATTTGCTCATTTATATAAAAGTAAAAGCTACGGATTTCCCACTTCAAATACTTTTTTGCTATGATGAGTGATGTTCTTGCTTTCTCAAAGCCAAGGAGTCTCATTTGTAAAGCAATGCTTGGTCATGGAGGTGGAAAATTGCTTAGAGAATCTTCAGAATGCTTCATTTGTGTGTTTGAAATGTGTAGGAAGTGCCAACAGAATGTTTATGCTCAAAATATAGATGCCTTCCATCTCTCTTGGTTTTGAGAGTTGTTGATATTGCTGTTGGGAGTTATTTGTGTAATTAGATTTCCTATCTGCTGGAATGAAGGTGATACGAGAGAGGGCAAAGAGATGAACTATCTTACTGCATAGTAAATCAAGAGAGAGCATTACAGAAAGGATGAGTGTTCTACCCTTCAACTTGTGTAATGGAGGCAGAATTGAGGATATCTATTTCATAGTCTTCTACTGGATCGACTTTTCATATTCTGGTTTTCTCTGTGAATCAAAAAAATTACCCCAAAGCCTGGAAGAAAGGATATGAAAAAACAGAGCCTGAAGCTGTGTCATTTCTTCCATGAGTGCTCAAATCTTTACCCAGGACAGAAATGGAAGCTAACAAGAGGTAGATGGGTGGGTCAAGAATGTGAAGAACCTGGAGACAGTAGAGCTGAGAGAACTTTGAATAGGAAAGATGGCTCAGACCCAACAGCTCTATGTAGATGATCATATATATCTTAGAACTTACCTCCACAATGGTGTGGGCTGAAGAACCCATTCTGTGACACTTTTCTGTATGTATTTACACACAAAGCCATGCACAAACACACAATCTCTCCTTTGTTGTTGCTGTGAGCTAGAAGATGTCCTTAGAAGGACTAGCAGAACCATGAAGCATGACTGTGCTCAGAGCTGATAACACTTTGAAAACCATTAATTTGAAGAAATAGGTTCATTTTACTCACCGTTTAAGAATCCTTTGCGCTGTGTTGCTAAACTGTAATTCAGAGGGGTTCCATGTCTGCCAGTACCACAGCCAAACTAGCTGTTGTTTGTCAGAATGATTGCACGATATGGCAATTACACATGTCATTTCAATTACAGGGGCTTACAAAGTATTTCACAAGTTGTGGAAACCTGGATCTTTAAGGTAATGTGTTTTCCTAGTCTTTCATAAAGAGAGATGACTGTGATGTAGGGAGCTCTGCATGATCAGCAGGAGCTGGGCCACTCCTGGTTAATCATTAATGACTTCTCTTGCAAGATGAGCCTTATTTATTGTTGGTAGCAACAGCATGTGGTTATTGATAGTTGTACTGCTAACTGGAACATTGAATTAGTTTTAAACACTGTATTATCCAAGGGTGATGACTCAGCTCTGGAAAAAGAACCCCTAATTACTGGCACAGGTGTTAAGAGGAAATATTAGTCTGTGTTCATGTGGAAAGCTACATGGTTTGAATCTGTCAGTATCTGCCTTTGTGACACAGTCTCAAAAGTGTTCAGCAGCTGGTGGCTTACCACAGGATGGGAATGGCTGAGTACCTTAAACACCTTGGAACCTTGTACTAATCCCATGTGCATGTTAGAACTGCAACCACACAATAGTAGTCTTGCAATCAGGTGGCATTGCATGTTCACAGTGTCTGTAATCTTCAGTTTTCTTTATGGATGAAGATGTTGACACTGCATATGATGTATATATACATGCATGGATAAGCTTATTTATTTCAAAACCATTTTCCATCTCTGGTTAAAGGATCTAAATTTTGGTCAGTCTCACTTTATCTTCACTTTAAATGAAACTCCTGCTGACAGTAACAACAGAATAATGTGTGGATCCTGTGTAAATGAATATGTTGGTTAATTGATAGATAATTTATTTGTGTTGGTAAAATTATTACTATATTATCTTTATAATGTATATAATTATAATATAATGTATTGCCTAATATTAACCTTATTATATATTATATCAATTAATATAATGTAACATTACAGCATTACTGAATATTACTGTTTAATGTACTAACCTGTTATACCAAATGAAGTGCGTTGCTAAAAAAAAATGCACCTTTTTTTCTTTGCCTCCTCTCCCAGTGACCTGGACCAACAGTACATCAACTATGTATTCAGGTAAATAATCAGTCTTTGATATACTAGAGCTGGTTTTATGTGGTATATGTTTTCATTTTCAACCTTGGCTTGTTGAAGAAACTCATAGCTACTACTACTTAAATGCGTTTATTTAGCAGGACATTCACTGAAAGAACAGTGCTAAGCTGAATGGCTTAGCAGCTGAATTTTTTTGGCTCCAGTTGTAGATGGACATGCCAATATACACCTGAGGAGGTAACAAAGTGTTAATTATGAATTTTTAAACCACCACGTGCGCAAGTGATCTGTCTCTTCCAGAAATAATATTTACAGAGTAACTCCCTGGCAATACCCCGCTTCAGAAAATAAAACTTGTACAAAATTGCCAGAAGAGGAGGTAGTGATTACAAAAGTACTGTGTGCAAAGAACACGAGCAGTAACTGATTGTTCAGAGTGCCATTAGCGGGATTGAGTAATTCTGGCTTTCAGTTGTTTTTCTGATTTGGAGATAGAAGAGTGGCTTGTTATTTTGTAGCTAGTGAAAGAGTCTGAGTCACTGACCAGATTCCCCTGCTTTTTTAAATCCAGTCTTTTCTTCAAAGAGCCACAAACCAAGACATTCAGTGTACATGGCTTCTGTTAGGTTTCTGTGAGACTTTATTTCAAGTAAAGTATCTAGAGACTTGATTCAATTTTCTTCCATCTGAAATCACATCTATGTTGGCCTCTTTTCTTGGGTTCATACGTAAGGCCATTTGGGAACACAAAGTATGAATAATAAATTCATAGAAATTCCTTCTGTGGTCAGAAGGAGTGAAAGAGGGAGCAGAAGTTGGGAATAAGCATAACAAAAGTGAAGTTGTGCCAGTCTATTTGATTAGATGGATATATGCTCTTGTCTGGCCACATGAAAGATCCTTGATAAAAGTACATCAGGGACACCAATGTATGACAGTTGCTTTCCTTCAATTCCCATTTGTCTTGTGAGCATAGTCAATATGATAACACTGTGTCTCTTTCTGTCTTAGTTCAATCAAATCTCCTATTTCTGTAAATAAGCAATGCAGGCCTCTGCTTTTGTCTTTGTGATTCACCAGGGCCCCATTAATGGACAATATCTGGATATCAGTTTGCCTGAAGTAGGCTCTTGTTTAAGTCAGTTGTTGTTTTCCATCTACTATGAAATGCAAAGCAAATCAATTTTACCCAAAGAGGGTAGGTGTGTTTATTGAAACTTTGGAAGAATTAGTCATGGAATTTGCAAATATGCTGCTGCATACAGAAATAACCTATGAAGTCTGGAATGAGATGTAGCTACCTCTCTATGTGAAGGGAAATCATGAACCAAGCAGTAAAATCAATTGGTTTTCATTTGGCAGCTGCCTGACTGTCTCTCAGTTATCATTTTAGTTGAAAATTGCTCGGGTCTGGGCCTGAGCCTTTAAATTCAGATTTTGGCCAAAGGTCTTAATTTTTCAGCTTGGATTGAAAAGTCAGGGCTGGGCTGTTTCTCTGTTAGTTCATGATCTTGGCCCTTTGAAGTCTGTGTACTTGTGTCCAGCAGAGAGCAGGAGTCCCACATTACATGAAAAGTATGAAAATTTATTTGGAAGCTTTTGAAAGGGAGAAAAAAGCTTCCAAATAAATGAAAGGAACGCTGAAGAACTGTGAGGTGCAGCAGAATATGTATATAAAACTGTTCTTTTTACAAAAAATAAGCTAACAAACAATCCAACAATGGATTTATGCAAATTGGAAGATGGCTATTTTCAGCATCTGTTTAAGAGCAAAAATTTGTTATCAAAGCTTCCAAAGTTTTTCCCTAAGAAGAGGCTTAAAGATCAGCATAGCTCACAAGATGATGGTGCAAAGCAACTTGCTGGAAAGCAGGTGGCTTAAGGGAGGTGGCAAACTGGATGCTTATTTGTTTGGTTTGGGTCTGTGTATATCTGTATGTCTGTATGTCTGTATGGGTATACATTTCTGTGTGTTAGAGAAGTTCACAATCCATAGCATTTGGATCACATCTTGCCTAGGCAAAACAAGCAGTACCATGGACAATGGGATAAGTGACATCTGATTTTTTTTAGAGTTTTGTTTTGTCAAAATGGCTAACGATGTTTGAAAGGGTGTAAAGTTTGGCTGACATTCTCTCCTGGTCTGCAACCTCCATGACATGTCTCCTCCAGTGTCTAATGGGGCTGGAATCCTGCTGCAGGAGGCACGGGCAGGGTTTGCCTCTGTGTGAGACCCCTGCACATGTAGTTATCTCAGAGACCACTGCCACTTCCCAAATCTGGATGAAGCTGTTCAGCATGTTTGAGAGCTGTGTGGAGCTGTGTACACCCAGCTTTACTGCACAAACTTAATTTCTGTAGAAAACAATCAAAATTACTTTTAAATATCACTGACTAAAGGAATGTTCTCTGAATGAGCACTAACTCCTCACAGGCAGCTCTGGATCAGAATTACTGTAGACATGGATTATCTCTGTCAGAGGGTGCCCAGCAGTAAATTTTGTGATTTAGAAGGTGTTAAGGGATATGCTGCTTCCTCTTCTCAGGCCTTCTCAAGGACTGCTCTGGCCATGACAGGATCACAGTTCCACCTCCAGGACAGGACAGTTTAATGTGCACTGGAGGTCTTGTCTATACAAGCATGATTGTATGATTCTATGATTTATGAAAGAACTTGCTAGTGTGGTATCAGTGCAACTTTCTCCTCCTAAAGCTATCATCAATAGGTCTTTAAAGCTCCTTATTTCTAACCTAGATCAGACATGCAGCTGTGTGGGCACAGCCAGATAGTGTTTAGAATCAGCCAATCTTTTAGGTTGGAGAAGACCCTTAAGGTCATTGAGTGCATTAACTAAGCACTATCAAGCCCACCACTGAACCTTGTCCCTAAGCCCCACGTCTCTAAAATACCTCTAAGTATGGTGACTCAGACACTGCCCTGGGCAACCTATTCCAATGCTTGATTCCAAAGCCTTTTAGTGAAGAAATTTTTCCTAATACATAGGAAAAATACATAGGATTATGTTCAAAGTGTTCATTATGTTCAAAATGTTCGTGTTATTATGTTCAAAGTACAGTATGAAAGCACAGTTGTACTCTACCGAGTGTAGAGACTGCCTGCATGAAGCAGATTGAAAGATCTGCCACAAATTACTGGATATTAGAATATACCAATATGTTAGAGTAAAAATAAATAAATAAATATATATATATATATATATATATTTATTTATATATCTAAAAGAGAAGGCTCTGTTGGATGCTTCCAGAAGTGCAACTGAAAGGAGCAGTCTCCTAACATATGCTGTCCTTACACACCATGCACTATTTCTTGTTCTGAAATCTGGAACAGTTTGGAAGAAAAGAACACCCTAAGTAAATGTATATGAATGGGCTGAAGAAATATTTGCTGATGTTGAAAGTCTGGCGTTCTTCTCACTTCATCACTTCCAACATGATTATTCAATGGCTTTTGAAGAGGGAGCCAGGCCAGGAACAAGTGTAGGAGGGAAAGCAGAGCTGTGCTATGCAGAGAAGGGAGGGGTAATGTTGCTTCTCAGTGCCCAGCCCCATCCAGTACATCTCTCTCCCTTGTGTTTAAGCGTCTGGGGCAGGGAGAAAGAGAAGAGGGTCAATGTACTTCCAAGATCCTGTCTCTAATCCTCCAATCCTCTTGATCCCACCCCCTTTCTTTAACTGCAGTATTGTATTTCTCTGTACTCTGACTTCTGCATTAGTGTTCTACTTCCTAGTGATTTTTTTCTCTCTTGCTCTTTTCTCTTTCTTTCTCTTCTCTTTTAATCTTACACGTTCTTTTATTCCTTTCTCTTCCCCCACTTTTTATCAAAGGGGAAGCCAGATTTCTCCCCCTTAGCTAGTGAGGGGTAGCATGAGAGGAGGAGCAGTAATGCCTGCCTGGCATGTTGAGGGAGACATAAATGTCTTAGAAGCAAGTTGTAGCTCCTCTTGGGCTTTCTCCTGTGCTGAGGTGGGTAGAGGTATTTTACTTCTTGTGAAGAACCTGCAAGAAAGTTTCAGTGCATCCCAATACCTGTCTCTGTCTGAAATTTGTTCGCAAAGGCGTGCCTAGATGGCCTGGCAGCCATTGGTGAGGAGAAAACAGGTATAGGAGAATTTCAAATGGTGAATAAATGGCAAAGTTATGAGGTAAAGGCTCTACTCTATGCAGCAAAACTACATCTGGCTTCTGGAAGAGCTGCTAATCTGTCACTTTTGTGAAATAAAAATGCTGCAGTAGATTTTCTGCAATAGGGGAGAGCAGCTTTGCAGGCATAAATTGCTTTTCTTGCTGACAAAATCTCTTTTTTTCATAAAGGAAACCACGAGTGACCTGGCCCTCAGTATTTAGTACAGGGGAAAAAAGAGAGGAGCAGAAAAATCCAGCACATGGAATTTGTTTTTGCTGCAGCCTCATATCCATCCAGGCTGTCCTGCTAGAAACCTCTGAATCCCTAATCTGGTTTTACGGCATCATCGTGTCTTTTTTACAGATGCTTCATTCAGAGCAGGGCTACAGAGCAGCTGTAATGCCATCTAATCCATTTGCCTTAACCTGCCCTGCACTTCACAATGAAGGTTTTGTTTTCTGCTGTTGTTTTGTTTGGACGAAAACCTGGGATGTCTGTTAGGGTTATCAATTCCTCTTGGTTGCAGAAGGAAGTT
>NW_005054305.1:2466916-2505864 GCF_000277835.1 Geospiza fortis | reverse complement strand
CTCAGTGGGTTTTTGTTTAAAATGTAATAATTCAAAAAGTAAGTGGAGAAACATGGTTTAGCCCTACTTCTCATCACTGTTGATACAGTTTCACTTTTCCTGTCAGTCTCCTATTTTCTGTTATTCAGTCAAAAGCAGTAGATCTTTGCTTCCTTTTCTCTCTTTACCAGGAAACTGAGGAACTGGGCCTGTTTATTGTGAATTACTCTTGGCATCCCTATAAAGGGAGAGCATCCATGTGTGGGGAAGAGGGGTAGGGCAAATTACCTATTGTAAGTGATCTACTTTGCCTTGTTTAATACCTATGAGGCAAAAACATCTTTTAAAAATGTATAAATATTGAGAATGTGAACATACTGTACCATCTGATGCCTTTCAAAGACTTATAAAGTGTGAAACTTAAAATACCTTCCTGTCTGTCCCTCATAAACCCTTTCCTCCTTCAGCCTATTGTGTTCCACAGCTGATTTCAGTGACAAACTTCCCCCCAGGGCTTCCTTGGCCGTGGGATTTCCATGCTCTTTGCAGTTCCTTTTGCTGCAAGTGATTCTCTGACTGATGCTGGGGTCCACCAAAGCTTGCCAAGGGCAGGTCACCAAGCATGGAAGCTTGGTCATGCTGAGAGCTGGGACCAGCTGTGAGTGAACAGGTTTGAAAATGGTAGCTGTGTTAACACTGGAGAAAGGAGTTGGCCTGGAATGCTTGAGCATTCATAACATTCAATGAATGTCTTTTTACCTCTGTAAGTGCAGTGCTTGCTGCTCACCAAGAAGCAAACTCTTGAGATACTATTTTCTTCTTCTCCCACTTGTCCTTAGAGTTTGTCATGGATGTATGTTGTTGATAACTGGAAGAAGCTGTAGCTCTACAGATGTGCATGCTTATCCCATCTCACAGCACCCCAGAATGTTTTTGTAGCCCTCTAACATTAGAAGCGATTTGGAATGAAAAATGTGCAAAAAAAAAAAAAAAAGAGAAACTTACAAGACGAATCAGTAACACTAAAAAAGGCTCTGTACAACCTATACTGAAAATGCAAAAGGGTGAGGTCTTTGTAAGACCTCAGAAAACCTGAGTGATAATGCTTCAGATAAAGAACTGGTCACAGCTGGTTTTCTTGTTCACTTGTATCTGGAAAGTGTGAATAATTTGGGCTGGTACTTGGTTTTATTTTCATGTGTTTTTAAACTTGTACATGCAATATTCAGCATAATATGGGTTAACAACCATACATTGCAACTTTGGTGGTTTAAAAATGGGACAGCAGGAAAAACTTCTTTGCTGGGAGGGTAGAGTGGCCCTGGGAAAGTTACCCAGAGAGGTGTGGAATCTCTGTGCTGGTAGGTTTTTGAGGCATGCCTTTTTAAGACAGAACCAGAGGGCATCATCAAATATTTGTGATAGTCCTGCTTCAGGACAGAAATTTTATTAGGTGACCCCAGACATTCCTTTCCAATCAACTTGTGTTTTCTTTTAATTGGTATTTGTGTCTCAGTTATTCTACTTAACTGGAATAAGTTTCACCATGGAAAAACAAACACAAAGCTGTCAATTTATAGTCTTCAGCCCATGTAATAAATTCTGTAGTATCCAATTAATTTATTTTTTTTTTAGTGTGGTGCTGTTGGCCTCTGCATCCCATCCAGCAGGTAAAGTGAACTGAGTTCTTCCTTTCTTAAGTTTCCATGTTGCTTTTGCTCTCTGTGCATGTTTTTAGCGACCGAACCCTTAGGATTTTAGCCCTGAATATGACCAATAATATGTTATCATGTAGGAAGAGGAGAGAAGGGTATATTACTTGGTGTAAGTTGCATGATATTTCCCAATACCATTCTTAGCTGTCCCATGCAAACAAGCAGTATGGGACTGACAACAAAGAACAGTTTTTGAGGTGGTGCATGGTAAAGAACAAGGATTCCCTAAGCCAACATGTCCTCTTCAGGGCAGTGTCCCAGCAGTCCATATAGAACTGAGTTTCCTTCTCTGCATTGTCCCCAGTGCTATGCAGAGTTTTTATTTTGTTGCTTTCATAACAAGGATCCCATTGCTTGGGCCCATAGCAGGATTTGAAGTAGCAGCACATCAGGTGGTAAAAACTGAGAAATTTTATAGTGGTTAATATTCCTACCTTCTGGTGTGTTCATAATTAGGAGGGTAAAAGTGATCATCTGTTGCTTACATTTGTTCAGCCAGAAACACAAAGAAGGAAGCATTTAAAGAAACATAAATTCTCCTTTTTTCCTGGTGATGCAGATTGGGTATATAGGAAACCATCACCATGATAGACATACATGTTAAGTGAAACAGTCCTGCATTTCAAAAAGTGAAAGATGGAGCTTCATGTAAATCTGTAGAGCCTGAAGGCCAAAGAACTCCTGGAATTGCCACCAAGAGCACCCAAGCCCAGGTTCCTGGAAATGCAAGTACTCAAGAGCTCTACTTAGACCTAGGAGAACTCTTTGAACCTCTCAAAATACTCTTTGTTACAGAGTTCAAGTGCCAGAGGGGGAAACAGCCACCCTATGTCTGTGTTTCCTGTTGTTTCAGTAGGAGCTATCACATGCTGCACAGTAAAAGAAGTGGATATGATACATGTCTGTCCACTGGCAACTTTTGCTTAAACAGGACCTTCTGAACACTGGAAAAGAATAAATACTCTTAGGTATCCCTTTTCCCTTTTTCAACCAAAGGCAAGAACTGGCTAGAAGCAAGGTCAGAGAGAAATCATTAAACACGCCAGAAATGTGGAAAGCATCATAAATGAAAAGCCAGCCAGCTGTAAAGGCTCAAAGGAATGTTAAGCTACTAATGTTCATGTAATTGCTGTTGCATTGCTTGTAACAGTGGGTAGTTTTTTTCCCACCTACTGAGTGTATTGCTTTGTCCCTCAGGTGATCTCTTCAGTGCCTTGGATTTTCCATTCCTGTACTTCTACAGGTTTCATAGCAGCTGCTGTGCCAGGTAACCTCTCTATAACAGGTCATGTAAATGTTTTCAAAATAAGAGGTTCAACTGACTTCCAGCCTATACTCTCAGTTAAAAACTTTGTAGCATGTAAAGCCTTTCTTATACTGTTTCTGCTGCCATAAGCCAGTAGAATTGCAAAGAATAGAGCTTTGCATGTCTGTGGATATGCATTTGATGGCCTGAGATTCAAACGTGCTGAAAGTATGTGTATCCTTGAGTGAGTGCATTCTGATCAGAAGAGCTCCCATTCGCCAGTAAAATAATGTTTACCCAATGTAGCAAAGCTTTGATACATAGCATCTCTCAAATGCTTCTGAAGTCTGATTAACCCAAACTTGCTGTTTGCAGCAATTACTAAGTATTAGTCTTCAGCAGTATATGGGTGTACATGGATTTATTTGCCTCTACATCTTGTGATTTGGCAGAATGCTGTTTTAGGTAAAAAGGAAAGCTTTAACAAGCATTCCATTATTTTCAGTAGCAAAAGTTCACTGCATATTGGCATAATTCTCACAGGACAACATAAATATGTTTCCCATAGATCTTCTTCTTTTTTTTTTTTTTTTGATTCCTGTCTTTCCCCCAGTCTTTTACCAAATTAAAGTATTTTTAAGAGGGAGAAAAAGATATTTTCATTCTAACTGATGGCAAAAATATTTCTTGAAAGGCATTTTCTGGCTTGTATCTGGATTTTCTATTGAAAGGGTATATTGGGGATGACTGTTAAATAATTTCTAATGTATATAGGTTTTTGTTATGTTTGTCCAAGTGTGGTCTATCCACACTACAAGTAACTCACAATTAGGTATTCTGTAGGTAGGTGAAATCTATTTTTCTTGAAGGTGAGGTCTAGCTGCAGATTCTAATGGATATCAGTCTAGCCCAAATATTCTTTTTGTTCACTTTATTTACCTCTGTGGTAGCTTCCCATTTCTGTTTCCATTGGCCCACCTTCAGTACATGTGTAGTAGATAGCACTGTGCACTGCAGGAAGGGGAAAGGAATGGTTAGATGGAGAGACAAACATCTCAGTTGCTCTCCTACATTTCATAATTGAGTATCTTTGTAGATATGTGGGATTTGAAGGAAAACCTATGCAATGTAAGGTAAGGGCAATTCATGCAGCTAAATCTACTGCCTCTGAAAAATGTCTGAAGCATCAGTAGTAAGGTGGAAAGTGCTCAATTTATTTAATGGAATAAAATGCTGTTAATTGTCGCATCAATATTTTAGGTATTATAATTTGCTGTTTCACTTTTGTATCTCTTGAGTCTTCATGACTGAGAGCCCTTCACAGCAGGGCAGAAGTTCTGAAATAAGCAACTGGACTCTTAGAAGTAGGGGCAATGTTGTTTCATTGAACTCATTCATTTCTCAGAGTGGAATGCTCTACTGCTCAGCACTCCATCCTCTGCAACAAGTTGCTGAGTTTAGGCTTATCTTTTGTCATCAAAGCAGCATCCGCTTCCTTGGCTGCAGACTTCACACACATCCCAAAGGTCTTGTGTTATGGCTCAGTGCAAAAATTCTCAATGCCTTCTACTCCTGACAAGTTATCTTACCCTGCTCTTTGGTGCCTGTATGGACATGCAGCTGAGCTGGAGCATGGCCACATGTATTGTGCAGGGAACAGCACTTGGATGGTATACTGGAGCCCAGCACAGAACTTCTGACATGAGGAGCCACCATTTTCCACCCTTCCTGCTGCTGTAGACAGGGAACCAACTGCATGGCACCTCTAGCCAGAAGAGCATTCCCTCTGTGAATACTAAGGCACTTTTTACTTCACCACCTGTCTGCTGTGTTGATCCTACCTCCTTTCCCATGCAGCTTCCCACAGCACTTTGTAATCTCTTATGCCTCACAGTAATTTGTGCCTTACATATTTTGAAGTCCTCTTCTGTTCCCTGCTTGCTGGTTTACACTGTTCCACTGGTTCACAATCAGTGGGTTGTACATATGTCACAAGTGAAACAAAATCCAGAGCCAAACCTCATGAGCTCCATAAAGTCTGTTGAGATGTGGAACAAAATTTCCTTAAGGGTAGTCTTGGCTACAGGAGTGCTGCGAACTGCTGTCCTGTAAGACTTGAGAGTCAAAATTCTCTTAATTGTCAGCAGAAAACTTTGGAGTATCCTGTTCCCAGCACCACTGAGCCATCTATTTGTTATACAGTAGAGATGTATTTGACTTCCTAATTGGAATTTTGGCTTCATGAAGTTTAAACAGCTTAAAAGCTTCAGGCAGAAACTTTCCAGTGGTTATTTTTTCAGTTCAAGGCTCTGTGGAGGTTGAAGTGAGTTAGTTGCCAAATATGTGTGGTTCCTGCTGAAATTAGCATTGGTGTTATTCAGAGCCATTTCAATGCCTGAAGTTAATATTTCACCTCATGTTTTCAATAATCTCTACTTTTCTGATTACGCAAGTGCATTAGACACCAGCCATAAGAGTGTCAGACTTACTTTATTCAGATTCTAGTCACTGACTGAACAAAACACTAGGTGTACTCGACATAATGGAAGCTTCTCGTCCACCAGCTTTCATTCTCCAAACGGGATTAACACTGCAGTTCTTCATGAGGAAATCCAAGATGTCTGTAAGAGGTTGTTTAGTTGAAATTAAGAGATTTTATTAACAAGCTTTCCCTATTCTTTGCAGTGGACTGTTGGGATTCTTTCTGATGTTGCATACAGTGAAGCTAAAAAGCAGCACAACCTCAGGGCAATATGCAGCCTGGAGTTTCCTTGCAAAGGTAAGAGAAAGACCCTCCCAGGAGCACAGTGCATCTGTGCATCTCCAAGGAGAACTGAGAAATTTCTGCATGTCTCTAGTTTCTCTTGCTATTCCTCCTTCATGCTTCCTTGGTCCTGTTTGTGCAACCTGCACATACGGCTGTGGCAACAGATATCAGGTGTGTAATATCCCAGGATCATTATCTGAGGTGAAATACTGTGTGTAGACTGAGCCTAATGGAACTGGGATGATTACTGCAGCTAAGGATTTGGACTATGGCATCCCAGTAATACAAATCTATACTTTCCAAAGTGTTTTGGAGAATACTTCTTCTATGAGTGTGTGCACCAGCCATTTTGCATACAGTTTGTAGTGTGTCTTTCCTGAGCCAAGAGTTACAGCTAACTCCCTGAAATTCAATACCAGAACTCTCACTGTTTCTGTTGCAGGAGAGAGCTGAGGATGTCATTTGCCTTGACATTACCAGGGCTTTTGATGTCATGTCCCACAATATTATTATATAAAAATTAGGGTACTACAGTCTGGATGGGCAGACAACTAGATAGGTAAAAAAATGCTTGGAAGATCAGGTTCAGAAGGTAGAGATTAATGATTCCTACTCTAACTGGAGTCTTGTGACAAGTGGAATGGCACAGGGATCTGTCCCGGGTCCTTTCCTATTTAGCATCTTTATTGAAGAATGAGAAGCAAGAGTGTGCACTCACATTTCCAGGGGACACCAAATTGGGAGGACCTGTCAATAACACTGGAGGATAGGGTTGCTTTACAGAGGGATCTGGACAGGCTGGAGGAATGGGCCAACAGAAATCCTAGAAAATTCATCAAGAACAGAAAATTCACCAAGAACAGAACCCCGCGCGTGGGAAGGAAGAGTTGATGGCAATAATAGAGCCTGAAGGCTGCACAGTTGGGAAGCAACTCTGTGGAAAAGGACCTGGGATTTTGGTAGACAGCAAGTAGGACATGATGCAGCAGTGTGCCCTGGCAGCGAAAAAACCCCAAAATATCCTGGGCTGTACTTACAATAGGATAGACATAAAATTCATGGAAGTGGTCATGACCTTCTCCTCAGCATTTGTTAGTCAACGTCTGGAATAGGGAGCCTTGTTTCAGGCACCTCAGTACAGCGAAGATATTGATAAACTGGAATGAGTTTGGCAGAGGGTTGCCAGGAAAGTCAGGGGACTGGATCACTTGCATTTTGGGGAGTAGCTGCTGGATCAGGCTTGTTCAGCCTGGAAGTGGGACATCTTTGGGAGCACCTAAGAAACAGCAGAAGACAGATCCAGGCTATTCACAGTGCTGTATAGGGTTGTGTTAAGTAAACAGAGAGGTTCAGATTAGGTGTGAGGGAAATTTTTTTCACCCCAAAGACAAGTCAGGCAAGGGCAGAGGTTGCTCAGGAAGGCTGTGCTGTTTCCGACTTTGCAGGTTTACAAGACCCAAATGGATAAAGCCCTAAGTAACCCAGTCTGACCTCCTGAGGTCCATTCCTTCTGGAATTATCCTGTGATCTGGGGTCTGGCTGTACTTGATTTAAGCTATTAACAACTCAGTTTTTAAATTATTGGTGGTGAATGCAGTCAAAAGAACTTCTCAGACTCTTTTTCCCTGCTTAGATTTTACTTAGTCTTGTCATTTTCATCTAGGTCGTCTGAAAACCACAACCTTCCAATGTGGTTTGTGATCTCACCTTTCCTACTACAGTGAATGAAGCTGTTACATTATCACCTCCCCTCCCCACCCCAAACCCTGGATTTGCATAATATGCTTTTTTAGAAACTGTAATCAAATGAGTCTGTTTTTTCTGGGGATAACAAGAGTGGACCGATATGACTTGGTTTGTGCTTTGTAAGCTCTTCCCCACTGTACAAGTCACACAGTTTCTCACTAGTTTGAATTTCTTCCAAACATTCTGAGTGTGCAGATTTTAGAACCTTAGCTTTCTTCTTACTGCTTTGTAGCAAAGTCAACTGATCTAAAACTTGCTCTTGAATCTGTTGTTGTTGTTGTGGTTTTTTGTTTTGTTTTAGTTTGGGTTTTTTTGTTTTGTTTTTTGTTTAACATTCTGGGTTGGAGATTGGAATAGCTGGCTCCGCTAGTAGGTGTTGTGAATGAGGGTAAATGGTTTTGCATGTGGTATTTATGACCTACTGGAAAAAAATGCACAAATATGTGTTGTGAAATATATTTTAAGCAGATTTGGGTCCATCCCAGATGAAGTGGATCAGAGCCATAAAGTCTGGATTGGATCAAAGTTTTCCCAGAGTTCAAGGGTTTCTAGATTTGTGGGGGTTTGGCCATCTCTAGACATAAGTGATATGAAGTTTGTTCTAGCCACTGTTGTCAATGAAATTATGTGCCTTCATAGCAACTTAAAGCTTGTCCCTGTGTCACTGGAAGAATTTAATTTGTTCTTTAGCCTTTAAAGTGCCTGCTTTTTAATGCACATGCTTTTTAATGTTTAATTATCTTGCTTGGAAGGTTTTTGTAACAGAGCAATTAGTCCTTTTCCTGTTGTAGCTTCTAACCCAGTGCTCAAATTATATGTCTTATCTTGAGTTTGAAGGGGAAAATACTAATGAATACATGAGATCTATCTGTAGCACTAATAATTTTATCAACACTAGTAGTTTCCCTAAGTCTTCCACTAGTCTTTTAAAGCTTGCTGTGTGACTTATTTTAGGGTTCTACCATACCCATCTAAGGACTCATGGGGAGCATGGAGGAACTGCTGCTCCAAGTGATGAAATGCAGTTGATTTGCGGTTAAAAGTCAGTGAATGCTTGAAAAGTTTGGAAGCACCATACATCAGTTTTAGAACAGGGATCAAAGCAGAGACAGGCAGAAAGCAACAGCTGAACTGGAGCTTGCCTTAAGGGTAGGGGCTGATCTACCGGCTCCCAAAAAACTCTCCCAAGGAACCTTGTATCTACAAGGAACTATAAATTTATGTACTGTGTAGTTAAGATTTGAGTTCCATCTGTCTGATCATCAATACTACTTCCTGAAGGTGTTTGAAAATGGTAAAACTATGTCCTGATCCAGCTCAGCATTGCCCAGGTATGAGGGCTGTGTCAGTCACATCTTAAATCATTGCAAGTGCAGAAAAGCAGCATTTAACTAGCACTGTAAAAATCTGTTTAAGTCTAAGTGGCTGGCCCCCTTGAAAAAAAACAGAAAAGGAAGGAAGTTAATATGGATAAAGAATAAAGATAGAAAGTATTTGTATCTGGACTTGCAGAATGGGATCCATTGGAAAAAAAAAACACCTCTGGTCACAACAACAGCTTTATGTTCCCGCATGAGCATTTTTCTTGGATTGAGTAGTGCCCTAGATCATCCTCCTAATCTCTCAGACTGACTGGAGTTTTCACCAGCAGTTGAAAAGGAGCAGCGTTTGAGGCCAGAATATGTTTATCTTGCAAATGAGCCAAGAAAGGAGAATGCTGCAGTCCTCAGACAGCAGCACAGGCCTCCAGGGAGGTGCAGGGAATCGGAAAATCTGTTTTCCATTTGGATGCTTTGTACCTATGTGACTGATGAGCTGGGGCTGAGATCGTTGTCACAGCTTCATTTCCAATAAATTAACCATGGGATCTGATCGGCTCTGCTTTGCACATCCAAGGACACATTCTTTGTGAAGCCCACATATTTGGCCTCCCTACCCTCTAATTTTTCATTCACTTAAAAACTGGAGCTGGGTCGTAACTTGTTGTTATGATCTTTACTTTGGCTGTGGCAACTTAATCAATGCACGAGGTTTTTAAATTCTTTCCTGTAATGATTTCTGACAGCTCTCATGTTAGGGCATTGCTTTGCCCAGAGACAGATGCAGCACAGGTTTCATCTGTGTATAAAGTCCTGTGTGATAATTATAGTGACAAATGCTCTCTGCACTTTTTCGGTGAAAGCAAACAGTGTATGTGTTAGTCATATCTGTATAAATTCCTGAGAAATGCAAAAAAAAAAAAATCAGTGTAGTGATCTGTATAAAAAAAAGTTTTTAAGAAGTCCAAGAAATACAAAATGCTTTGTCATAGGCTTGCACAGATTTAATCCCCAGAAGAGCAAGGATTTGAAGCTGTACTGAGATTTCTTGTTTTAATTTGAAAGCTGTGCTAGTATCCTGGGTCATGCACTGAAAAGGAAAAATTGGAGATGCTCATATATACAGACAGAAGCATCTGGTGAGGATGCTAATGAGCTCTAACAGTGCTGTCAGTGAGTTTGTTTTGATTAAGGTTGCCAATCTATATCTGGTGATGAAGCCTGTTAGGGTCTCTAAAAGTTAAGCAGCAGAAATAATTTAAATCATTAACAGAATGGAAAAATTCAGCAAGATACTGGTTACTTATGAGTTTGTATTCCCATATCATGTTTAGTGTTATCCTAAAAAACTTGTAGTAGAGAATTCAGCTTGTTTCCAGTAAGAACCTATTGAAGCAACTTGTTATAAACAGGAAGAACAAATGGGAAGGTCAGTGGATTTTAAATTCTCTTTTTCTCCCTTCCTCACCTGAAGAAAGGAAATTCAATAACTGAAATTAAGTTGCATTGAGGTTTACTGATTTTCCTATGCATAGGTTGGAAGGAAATATAGAATAATCGGATCAGGAGTATGCAACTATTTTCTATATAAACATCCCAGGCACTATTATGTAATCTATAATTTATCTGAGCAGTGTTGGAGGCTCCGTAGTACATAAAAGCATCCTCTGACAGCTGCTTTGGTTCCTTGTTTGTTAACTTTAGATGTGTATGCCCCAGGTCATCCTGTGTTTAATGCTGGCTGCCAGACATTGCGAAAGCAGCTTTGCAGGAGTGTCTGAAAGCATCTCTTATCTGTGGGTTCTGTGCACTAACTGTACTTATACTCCAGCAGGTTTAGTCTTCCCCCCAGATGTATAATGGCTGTTCAGAATCCCTCCTGCTATTCAGAATGACTCCTGTAGTCCTGGATTTTATATTTTGTGTCTGTGTTTCTGCTTCTTTGCTCCCCATGGTGTCTTGAAGGGAATGGATAGACTAGATCCCTCTTCATGTCAGTGCAAAAATAATTGATGATACCCATCTTAATGGTTGGAAAAGTACTGATGTTTTTATTAAAGCACAAACTCTCTTTTTTCTGCTTCTCATAAAATGGAGAGCCACAACTGCAGGCCTTCTGGGGCTCCTAGCCTTGTTATGCTCACTGCACCTCTCTTCACATATAGCATTTCACGTGAGAATTTTATCTACTGTAATTCTAGGGGCAAACCAACCAAGACAAATAAAACTAATTCATGCTTTTCCACATTGTTGCAATCTTAAAGCTGCTGCCAAAACGTTTGCTTCAATTTGTATACATCTTAATTCCTTTCTCACTGCTGCTTAGCATGCAAGTGCTAGAAAATATTCTGCTGGGGGCTATTTACTTGTAGGAAATTTAGAAAAGAGTCCTGTCATGGGTACCTTCTGAAGTAAATGTCTCTCCCTTGCTCTTCTCTGCCTCAATGGAACAGGATTCTGGAATTTAAAAACGTGTTTAAAAATTTTATATGAATATCATAACTAGAACAAGAATGTGTTTGGTTTTCTGGCACTTGCCCACTTGGTTATATTGTAGACTGAAGTAGTGTCTTCTTTGCATGCTGCTGGCTCAGAAAAAAGTGACAGTGAGATTCTTGGCTGAAAATCCCATTTCTTTCTTGGCTTGGACCTCATAAAGCTTTAGGCTAAAATGTCATAAACTCCTGTTGAAGTTCCATAAACAGAGTGCGTTTTCATACAGCAAAGATCTTGCACTTTGTGCAAGACTTTGTCTCAAGATCTCTGCTCACCCAACCTATGAAAACTGTGCAGCTGCAAGCCAAAATCCTGTGAGAGAGAGAGAATTGTGTCCTAGACCCATCTGGACTCTACTGGTAGGAGCTCTTTGTGGCAACAGTGTGGTTAGAAGTGCATCTCTAATCTGAGAGAGGAAGGTTCTGTGACCCTGAAGTTTTCAAGGATTCCAAGAAGGGGTTCATAAAAGTAGAACTGAACTTGTTCCACCTACACACCCCGTGCACTGTCATGCATGTGGATATGCACACATACATGGATAAAGACAATTAAAAATGGTAAAAATCCTTATTGCTTTCTGATTGGTCCTCACTGTATGAAATATGTACATTTATTCTTGCTACAGATTCCTGTGAGTCACCATGAAGACTATGCAAATACCTTGGAAAAGAAAATGTGTTTCTCAGCTGAGCTTCAAGCAGAGAAGGCAATCAGTGTGAACTTCACTGCATTGTTAGGGTCTGTAAAAAAGACTAGTTGCTGAAACCTTAAAAATACCGGTTTTAGGGTAGTTTCCATGGAGATAGCTTCATAGTTACATTGTAGCAGCCAACACTAATTACAGCATATAATTGCTGGGGAGACGTCAGTCTCCATAACAACTTCATTGTGTGCTCCATGGCCACTAAGCTCAGTGACACAGGCTCCCTGGGGCACTGTTGCAATTTAAGGAAGCTGTCTTGTAAGAACAGCTGAGACTTGTTGGAGATTTTGAATTGCCAGGTAATGGAAAATTTTAATATTGGGAGGGTGGTGTAAATGGCTGCAATTGTGTATCCACTGAAAAAGCCAGCTACGCAGCTTTTTGGGCATGACACGGTCTCACAAACTTATGTGTTGTGACTCAGGGGTGGTATCAGAGAGCAATTTTTCAGGTTTGCTTAATATAATGAATCCAGTCTCAGCAGACTTTAACTTTGAGCCCTAAGAGATGCTCTGAAATTATTTGTTTCCTTTTATCTATTATGATATCAATTTGAAGTGTATGTTTGGTACTGGCATGTTCTTTAATGTAAAGCTAAGGCAGAACCGTGAGCTTGGAGTATGTCTTTGGAAGATACTTTTTCATTCCTAGCCTTGACAAACCACCTCTATATGCTTGACAGTACAAAACAACAGTTCAAAAGGAAATTTTTTCTAATCCAACAGAATTTTGAATTGCAGAGGATGCCGGTTTATTTGTTCCTCTGCATAATAGATTGCTAGTCTCCCATGTTTTTATTTAGTCTCCTGGAGTTACTAGCATATGGAGAGCTGAGGCTGGGAGATGAATCATTATTGTGACAAAGAGAAATCAGAAGAATGAGAACTGTTTTGGAAGTCATTTCCGTTGCTAATGCACTGATGTAAATGCCAAAATTACATGGGAGAACTGTGCACTCTGTAACAATGTAGAAGGCTCCAAAGCTAGATAAGGCTGGACTTCCAAAACCAAGAAAGATATAGCGACATTCTTCTGCTTTGCTGGTTCTCTATTCTTTTCAGAATGTTCCCTGTTGATTTTTAAATACCTTTGTGGGTGAAATGTCCCCAGGCTTTCTCACAGATCTTGAGCCTTGACCTCTATGGTAGGCACTGGGTATCACATTTCAGGTGATTTCCTTCAGAAACTTCAGATGCTGCTCTCTGAAACAGGTTTTTGTGTCTTCCTCTTCCTCCCCAACTCATACCAACTCCTTGCCAAACCTCAAGTGCCTTCATTTCTCAGTCCAACTCCATACACCTGTTTAAGGATAAGATTTTCACTTTCAACAAAAGTCAGCAACCAGCCACAGAGCTCTAGGGAAGGCAGACTCAATGGATTATGTTCTGTTCCTGAAATATGTGGTACTCAGGAAGTCATATAGGCTCCAAACAATCTCAGGAGGCGGCAGTGGGCTGTTCTTGACCTATGCACGGCCAGCATGGAGAGGGGGAGGGCAGAGTCCAGCTTCCTCTCTCTGCATATTGCTGTGCATAGTTGTTCTAAGAGACCAGAGGGTAATGGACCTGCCTTGCAAAGGCTTCCCCAACTCTTTTTGGAGGAAATTTTTGGAGTATAGTCAGCTATAATCAGTTTTGTCACTGTCTTCCCATGCATGGGATGCACAGAGACTGCTGAGTGTGTAACCTTGTGACATTGCTCATAAAAAACATTACTCAAAATTGATCAGCTAAATAAATGCTTTTTAAAAATATTTTCTCAAGTATCACATTTTTTAAAGCTTCTGATGGAATATTTTGACCTTTTGTAACATTTAATGGTTAGAAAGCCCTGGAAAGGCTGTCATTTTTAAATGGAAAAATAAAACCTTAAAGAAAATCAATTCTTCCTTGCAGTCCTTAGCATAACAACAGTAATAATAGCATGTCACTTTCTTTCCATTACATCATTACTAAAACAGTATAAACACACCAAAGAATGGCAATGCAGAGACTGTGCCTCTGTTATTCTTGTTGGGCAGTATGGAAAGGGATCAGTAGAGAGATTTAGTTATCTTCTCTGGGAATTGTTTGTTTATGAATTAGATTTTCCCAAAGGAGCTGTGAGATGGGAAATACAATAGGAAATGGACTTTATACATGCATAGAAATACCAAAACTCTAAGTGTCATCTGGGAGAGAGGCTGACGGAAACTTGCTATTTTTGCTAACAGATTTTTTTTTAAAAATCCTTGATTACTCATTCCAAAGTTTCCTATGCTATTTTGATACTTCTGATATCCTCCACAGAGTTCTGAATTAGTCATGACAGAAAAATGTTTTACATCTGATAATGTTGACAAGGAACATAGGCAGTTCAGGTGTGTTTATAGATTTTAACAATGGAAAATTTCATTGCATTTCTTTTCACCAAAATATTCTCCTTAAGCTGGGCATCCTCGTTGGTTCTCACAGCCCCCTTGAACCTTTTCAGCAGCATTTGGGCTTTCCACACATGAGAAAAGCAGCATGCACAATGTTTGTTCTCTTGTAGCAGTGACACTGGGGGCAAGGAGGGGTTCGAAGATGCACTCAAGAAATGCACAGATCTTGAACTGACAACAGCCTCAGTCTGCAATGTTCATCATGAGACCTTTGGGCAATCTGGCATGGAAAGAGCAATCTCTGAGAATGTGTGCAGCATCCCACTCAACGCCCCCCTCTATGGTAAAGGGCTCCACATGTGATCAGTCTTGGGCTAGTCCCCATCTGGATCTTTGGGCCAGTTACGGCAGTGACTTCAGAGTGCAAAGCTGGGTGGGTATTCACCTGTCTGAGGCCTATGTGGAAAAGTTGCTGTTGGGATTCCCAGGTTGCTCAGGGGGCATTTACTGCTCTCAGGCTTCTCTGTTTTGTGAAGGTTTTATCTAATGTACACACTGTCTGCTGGAACCAGCTTTTTCATTTCTCCTGGATGCCAGCTGAGCCACCACTGAGCTGCTGCTGTGGAGGTCATGGTTCACCTGTTTGGAAGCGCATCCTTTCCTGCAAGGGAGTTATAGCAACCATTCCTGACTGATGCCCACTCATGGGTATCCAGCACTTGGGAAGAAGATAGGCATGGGCAGATGCTGAGCTCATTCCTTCCCAAGGAGCCAGCTCCTTTCTTGACAGATATACATAGCAAACTGTCAGTTTGGCTGTTAAATTCACCACTTAAGTGTGACAATGAAAATCATGGTTGTCTCATCTGGATTAGATAATTCTTCATCTCATGAGATCATGAAGATTCATGATCTCATGAGATGAAGAATAACCTGGAATGCCAGAAGGCTAGCTCCTGCTGAGCTTAACATAAAATGAAGTGTATTTCATTGTGGTATTTTGCAGCAGCAGAGGGTTAGTACAGCTGACTGCTGCTCAAAACTGAAAATCAATACTTCTCAAAACAGATAGATAAAGTAATTGTTTCACACAGTGTACCATATTATTGATCAGTAAAATTCAGTGTCTGAAGGAGAAGATAATACTGAGACTGAGTAAAAGTAAAGAGAGGTGTATATATTTTACAGGCTTGGATCTGCTTAAAAGGTTCCAAGGGACTGAGCAATTTCAGCAATAGTAGACATTATGTGGAAGCTTTTCTTGGTAATAAAGGGAAAGATTAATAACCTTCATGCCATGAGATGTAAGTTTTGTATCAGCTAAGGTCAAGATACAAATACCTCCTTTTCTCTGATGCCAGACTTGCTGCATTTGGGGAGAATCATAAATTCTCCCAAATCCTCTGCCATCATCCAATACTTGATTAAATCTTATCTTAATCCAATCCAGTTTTTGTCTGTGGTCATAGGAGGTAGAACTTTGCAGTTTTGGTTGTTGTTGCTGTTGAAATGCTTATTCCACTGCACAAATATTTAATAATTCATAAAATATTAACAAGATGATGAATCACATTGCCCTGTCAGCTTCCGAACTTTGAAGTTTCAGGGGAGAGGCTAAATGTCAGGAGCCATTTAAGGCCTTTGCAGTAATGAGGCAGCATATAAGCAAAAGAGGCTCCTTGACAAGCTGAAAAGATACCGGAAAAGTACATTTAAGCATTATAATGCATGAAGCATCTACAGGAAACAGGGGGTGTTTTGTCTTAAATTTGGTGAAATAGCAAGAATGGGCAAAATGCCTCTCAGCAAATTCAAAGAAAATCAAATTTATTTGGTATAAAGAAGCCTTCTTGTGTCCCCCATTGAATGACTTTTGTTGTCCTTACTTGGCAAAGCTTTAGTATGGATTGTGCCTCTTGTTTGCAGAACTGACCTGTACAGATGCTGTTAGTCTGGAGCATGTGCACACACCTGTTTGGATCATGATTGATCGTGTTTCCAGATCAGCAAAGCATGCTAGGAACAGCAATTACAAGAATTGTGCAGGCTGTGTCCTTAGAACTGGAACTCTGAAAGTAATAACAGTGTCTGGATTACAGATGGGCACATTTAAGAGAAATATTTAAAATATGAGCAGAGGTACTGTTAAAATTGGGTTCTGTACTATAGCCACTTTATAGGCTGAAGACTGGTGTCACTGCTTGAGCTCTTAGTCTTAGAAGAGAAAATGGATGTTTTGGCCATTATCTCCAACAGTAGAGGGCAAATGATTCTTCTTGTGGCTTTGTCTTTGATCAGAAATTCTGATCTTTATGTCTGAGTGAAGGTAGTGTGGAGTGGCTATTCAATGTTCAGAAGGAAATCACTACAATCACCATAATTTTCAACCCAATGTAGTATTTTCCAAGGATAAAAGAGTTTTGATTTTCTTTAAATGTTTCACTCTTTTTTGAGGAAAGCAGAATAAGTTATAATGTGCTAGTAATAATTCTATCCTGTCTCATCAGTCATGTATATTTATGTATTTCTGCAGTGTGTACATATATAGTACACATTTATATGTAAATGCATATATAGATACATGTTTATACATTGATAGATGTAAGTCTTGCTGAAAAGGAAATTCCTCTTTGATCATTGTAAACATGACCATGATATCCTGTTTCTCATAAGAGGAGAATTTTCTTACATAGATTCTATTAATTATACTCCGTAATCCACATATCCTTCTTTCCTTACTGTACTTTAACATTGTAAGATGTTTCTGCAACATGAAATAATCATCATATCTTTGTGGTGGCTGTTGTAAAGTTTAAAAAAGAAAGTGACACTGGAGAGATGAGAAAATTAAGGCCAGGATTCAAAATGGCCATCTATGAGCTATATTTAAAGTCTTGGCATGGCTGAGAGCAGCAAGACAGGTGGCACACACCTCAAACAGGTGAAAGCAGAGGATTCTCTAGAAGTGATTCAAAGGCAAGAAATTAAACCTTAATGGTTCATTTTCTCCTGCAGCCAAACTGCTGATGAGATGCATACGGTACAAGCACAATAGCTTGGCCACTTTTGTCTTATAAAATTAAAAAATGATGAAGTTAGACAGCAGTTCAGCAGTTCTTTTGATATTCACATGATGCTCAGGGCTAAAACCTAGTTACTGTAGCAGATTAATCTGAAAGGATTGTACATTGATCATGTATTAATCTGGTAAAACAGGATGCTCAATGACTTTAAGGAAGTTTTATGGTTCAATCACCTGTTGGTCCCACCTTGCACTTGCAGGATCAGCATCATGGTTGTATTGGTCATCAAATCCTGGGAAAAAAAAAGAACTTACAGAAAACAGCACTGAAAAAAATCTTCATAAATGTGATAGAAAGTAGAGGATGCATTCCTAATTCTTTAAATACTGGAGCTGCATAGAGGTTCTCAGCCACAGAAATGCAGAGGATTATCTTCTCTCTAAGCACATACTAGGGCTAATTAGGAGATCTATTTTCTCATAGCAGTCAAAAAGCTAATATATAGAAGTATACATCTGCAGTACAGAGATTATTGGTTTAGGTATTTGTAATGTAATAAAGAGAAACCATCCTAAAATATCTGATGATTTTTCTGGAGGCATGCATTTGTCCTTCTTTTGCTGTGAAAATATTTTTGAGGGCAAGTTGCTGGTTGTGTGTTATTTGATCTGCCCTCTCCCTCTGCTTTTAGTATGTTCTATATTTTAAATGTAACATGTAGGTGATTTTAAGCTTTGTCAGAATCTATTCCTAGGAAAAACAGACTCATTTACACTAGAACTAAGTTTTATCATTATCATTAGGCATTTGACTGCTAAGGCATGTTGAAACTCTGCCTGCTTTTGAGTCACAATACATAGAATTTGTTGTGTTCCTAACCCCTGGATATTACCATCATTGCTTTTATAATGCTAAAAAAAAAAAAAACCAACAAAAACAGAAAGAAGAAAGATAAAATATAAAGAAAGGGCAGAAGAGAGTGACCAAAACCTCCTTTTAGAAAATGGATGCTTTAGAGAAGGAGATGAGTGCAGGCATTTGGGCAAATATGAAATAAATGTTCTCAAAGAAATTTACAGCAGCTGAAAAAACTTCTGTATGGCTGGATCAAAGCTGTGTGGATCATGAAGGTACTGACTGTCACCGTTGCCATGGTGCCACTGTTGCCATGGTGCCAGCATCACCAGGTTATCCTTTAAGGAGCAGCTTGTATTTCAGAAGGGTTAAAGGGTTTTCTTCCTTCAGAAGAGTGGAGCAGAGCATTGCTCCTCCTATGAGCAGTGTGCACCTAAGTATGCTGTAATGCACGAACTCCTTGCATTATCTGCTGATTTCATAGGCTGACAGTCTCCAGTGAAGTCTGTCAGGGGATGAAATCCCTCGGGGCACATCTACACTTCGGTCAGGCTGAGGGTAACACAGCAGATGTGCTCGAGTTAGTGTTAAACTAATGGGCAGAACTGAGAGTGAAGCCTGTTTTGCTTTCCCCTTTCCTCCAATCTATTTCACTTTGAATTGTTTCTTTTTCTTGTTTGGGCTCCTCAGCTTTTCAGGCAGGATTATGGCATTGCTGTTTCTTTTGGGAACAGCCATTATTTTAGTGGTTCAAGGTTAAAGCTTCATTACCTTTCCTTGGAAAAAGTTGTGTGGCTGATGGAAACCCTTCTTTGTCAGTGGATTTACTAGCAGTGCTCCTTCAGGGGCTGCATTATCACCTGAAACCCTGATGTTAAGCAGCAAATTTTGTCTTGCTTTTTGATTGGTAACAACAGACCCTCAGAACAAAGTTGAAAGGTCTCAGACTTTGTTTCACTGTATTGATTAATACGACTAAATGAGTATCTAGGGAGAGAAGACTTTAAAGGACAGTTGGTCAGAGGAATTTTGCCTAAATTTGCTGTATCTTTTTTAACCGGAGATTGACCTTGCTATTGTAAAACTGATTTGTGAAGAGCTTTCGAGCTTCTAATGATTTCATGGAAAGTTTTGTCATTGCAATAGGCAATATAATTGAAAGCTTCCAGGGAAGTTTTTTTCCTGTGGTAGATTATCTCCAAAGCTGACCTAAAATTAAATAGCAAATGCTACTTTGATTTTGGTCTGTTTCTGCATGCAGGATTCATTCAGATGCTTAATTCTGCTCAAATGGAGGATATCCTCTGTGCACAGGATCTGCTGCTGCTAATGGTGCCTTATTTTGTTTGATCACCATAGGGAAAAAAATGGTTTTTGTTCTACACACTTTGTCTGTACATTTGCTGCCCAAATGTCAGCAATCCAGTCAGACTTGACATTAGTTCTAGTCCCATCCTCTCTTTCTTGTGAGGGAGAGCATGCACCATGTTTGTCATATTTAGCAGGGATTTTTGCTGCTAACTCATGTCAGATTTCCAGTGACAGTACCAGCCTTGCACAATCAGTGAGCTTACAGGTGGTCATTGGTGCCTCTCCTTAAACATTGCTGACTTTCTGCAGCTTGAAACCTCACAGTCAGCACCTGCTCTATAAAAATCTCTCAAGTCTGGGTTATTTTAAAAAGACTTGGCAGTACATGCTGGACCACATCAGTTGGGGTTTGGACAGCAGAGATCCCAGTCCCTCAGTGTTCTTCCGTGTATTTGGCTGTCCCAGTAAATGCCTTCATCTGTTCAACTGGTTCTGTAGCTGCTGGATGTGTGTGAATGAAAGTATTCTTGCTAAGGTGCAGAGAATTTACCCATCTGGCAATGTTTTGTTGTCTTAAAATTGGATGAAGGAAAGTAGAGGAGAGCTAGATGGAAATGGCTTGTAGACCACCTGAGATGGAAAATGTATGCAAACCAAGAGAAATGGTATTAAAAGCTTAGAAAATTCATGTGAATTAATGAATACAGAGGATGGCATTAAAATATTAGTTGTTCTTTTTTTCTATTCTGAAGATTTTGGGGGGTTTTTGACATATTTCCATTCCTGGCATGGAAACATTTTGTATGCTCATGTAACATATGCTTACTCTGCAGTAAACATATGTACAAAGGAGGTACAACTCTGAAATCTGGGAAATTATTTCAGTGGCTCTCACTCAAGAAAAAAGTTATATGTTGTTATTGATGTTTTCCTGCTGTAATTTTTATCTTTTTGGTAGTACTGGATTATCTTGTTGTAGCTGTTTTCAATGGCCCTAACAATGATCCATTTCCCTGGCGATTTTTGATGATTATCTTAGCAGCTGGTTAAACCACGCGGAAGAGGGACAGAACAAATATTATGTCTATAAAAAGCTTGATATTACTTTAATTCCAACAGTAGAATGAAAACAAAGGTTACGTACATCAGAATCTTTTTCCTGATGTTTTGAGAAGATGACCCAATGGTAAATAGAATGATTTATTTTGAACAGTGAGTGAACTTGATGAGCTGTTTCAAAACACTCTCTTTGGAAAAAATACGCGTCTTTGTAAGGACAGAGGTTTTGGCAGTTTGGGGAAGTGAAGTTACAAGGATTGGCTCTGTGTACACAAACTAAAGAAAACTTTTCTAAAGTATTCTGTGTTCACTCCACAGTGAGAACTATGACATTTAACTTCTTAGCAGTTTAAAAGTTTCAGAGAAAACATAGTTTTATATGGAATGTACAAGTAGAGTGGTAATATTAACAAATCATGGTCATGTCAGGACTAAATCCCCACCATATCTTTCCATTCCAGATAGAAAGATTAAATCAGAATCTATATTTTGAAAATGTCCTCATCTGTGTTCTTGGCTATATAAACAACATCTTCCTGAACAACTCAGAAATGCTAGATATTCAAAATCTACAGCCAGCTTCTGCAGCCTGAAAATCTTTCTCTGAAGTGATTGTAAAGTCAGGGCTGAAGGGTGTCCATGATAGCTTGGTCAAGAATCACGCTTTTATCTGACCAGCTTGAGCCAATCGAAATTGGACACTCCATGGTCTGTGGTATAACCACAGATGATCAGTGGAGAACTCAAGGCAGCAAAGAATGCAGAGTTCCTTATTCCTTTATCTCCCAGGATCCAAATTTGTGCATTGCCAAGGACCAGGAACCCTTAGGATGCCTTCTCCTGTCTTCAAGCCACATGTCAGACTTATCAGAGTTTTCTGATGTTATATGTTCAAGAAAAACATCTAAGAGGGAAGCTGGCTGAATAATTATCTTACCTGTTCTTGAGCTCTATAGCAAGAAATTCTCCAGTTTTTATTTTTTATTTTGTTATCTGTAAGCTAAATTAATCTCTTACTCTAAAATAAATGCCATTTCCCTCCCTATTTTCTTAAAACAACACTTATGAGACAAATTTTACTTTCTCTTTGGAAATTTTTTCTTATCTGACCATAAAGTGATAGGGTGAAAGGAGGAAATCACTCACATAATGAGTTGTGCAGTGGTCTGTCTGTCAAAGTTCGTTGGGAACCCTTTAAAGCTAGTGGCAATTGTGCCTCACTCCACTCAGGAATCACTAAAGCAGATTTAGAAAACGTGGGCGCATTGGAGCACATTTATTCCTATGCCTACTATTTTCCCGTGCAGAAGTGATTTTATGTGCTGAATTTATCCCTGCTGTGCAACAAGTTCTTCCACACATTGGAATATTTCTGCTTCATGGATCTTAGTCTGTTACCCAGCATTTCAATGATGCCACAGTTTTTCTGGTTGCCATTAATTCGGCCTGGGAAGGGACAAACTCTAGAGCTCTGGAATTGAATTAATTTCTTTGGATCCTGAGGTTGAGTGCAGTGCTGTCCTTGATGGGAGCTTGTTTAATGTAAATGGCAATGTAAGCAAAGTGTGGAATGTTTTATGGCACCTGTGCCCTTCTCTGTTTTCCAGAATAATGGGGATGCCCGAAGTTTTCACCTTTTATATGGGGACCTGAATTTGGGAATCTTCTGAAACCAATCATGTTGAAACCTCTAACTGGTTGAGTTGCTCTGTTTTTTCTCCTGGTTCCTGCTCCAGGAGAAACAGGAACTGATCCCTTGTACTAGAGTGCTTATGTGAAGAATATTGGAGTATTTATGTATTTTGTTCCCTGATTATTCAGGCCCAAGCTCTTGTGTGGAGAGGATCAACCCACTCTCCTCAGACCTAATCCCAGAGAAGTATCAATGATACACTTATTTCCTGCAATGCTGATACATATTGTAAAGAACTAGAACTGGTTTTGGTTGAGGTACAAATCACAATTTGAAATGCCAAGGCTTTTGGTTATTTTTAAAATGACTTGTGAATAATTCAGTGATTGGAACTACAGAAATAGCTGGAATCAAGACAAATAGGTGTTAATAAAGTGTTCCTTTAAAATGGTTCTTATTTCTGCAGTACAATGGAATGGCAGAATAAACTTAGACTGATTTATTTTAAGTAACAATCTTGAGGGGAGGTTGTTTTGTTTTGATTTGATTTTTCATGCAAGGAAGGGTTTGAAATGATTTCTTAGGAAAAATTTCAGCTCACATGGAAATGTTTTGTTAAGTTATGCTACACTTGAATTTTTTTCCTAATCATTGAAAGCTGTGTCAGAATTTTGTAAGAAAATTTCCGGGTATGAATGTTTTTAAAGTAGCTTTCGTAATACTAACTGGTTGCAGTTCCTTTAAAAGTAGGCAGGATCCATGGAGCTATTCCTGTTTCCAAAATAGTTGGCGTTCCACCATCCAGCCTGTACAATTTGATAGAATTAGTGACTGTATGTCAAAATCTTGGGGAGCTTTGTTCAAAATAGGCATATTATAGCTAATTAAAATTTTCCTTTCCACCTCTTAGTTTCACAGATTCGGCATCAAAATATATTTGGAAATCATTAACTTTAGTTTTCCCTGTAACTTGCTTTCTTTTGTCTTGAAAGCTCATTCCTTTTACTAAAGCATCTAAATGCCTAGGAGGACAACTGTGACCTTTAAAGTGAAGAAAGAAAGATTACTGCACTTAGCTTGTTGTGAATTTATTTTGTTGGTTTTTCTTTTTTTTTTTTTTAAGGCCATTCAGAACATCAGCGTAGGTGGGGTTTTTTTTCAAACTAAATGTGCACTTAAAACACTTCAGATAATACTGAAATGTACTTAAAGGAAGATTACCTTCTCTACCATGTCCCTAGGATTTGGATTCTTCCCCTGGAACATTGTTAGCTTCTCTGAAAACTTGTTTTTCATTTTTAAACATATTCTTCTTTTAGATAAATCATCAAAGGTAGACATTTTAGTAACGTCTTTTCCTTTTGATTTGTTTGTGATTTGTTTTTTCTTTCCTTACACACACTTACTTCATGCGCTCTTCCAACCCACATTTTGTTTGTCTTTGGCACTGACACACTCTTACATAATTTCTCAAAAATACAACAGTGTTCAGCTATAGTAGTCCAAAAGGCTACAGCCTGCATTTTTGCAGAGGTTTGGGATGATCACAGTAGAATGGTGTATTGTTTCTGACAGGGCCTGTTCTCGGAGGTTTCTTGAATGCCTGTTTCTCTGCGCTTGGCCTCTTCTCAAGTTTCTAATAAACAGGGCTCAACAAGGGAGTGAGTGACATAACTTTAGCTTGTGCCACTTCTCAAACACAGCACTTCAGTTTCTTTGAGGAGATGAGCTTTAGGAAAAGAGCGCTCTGTGCGTACCACAACTGCCATCCTTTGTTAGTTTCTGTTTACATGCTCGGTAACTGGTATTGTATATTTTTATGTAATAAGTTAGCATTAACCTAAAATAAGCTCAGTACAGTTAATTCCACAAGCATTCACACCAGAGTAAATGAGAAATGGTTCCTTGTATGTCACTGCATCTGCTGCACTCTTTGTAAGCGGAGAACCCAGCCCACTAGGACAAGATGCAAACTTATTTTAGAGTACTGGTTTTGAACTAATGGCTGTTCAGCCTCACAGGTGGTTTTTAGGTAAAGTGTATAAAAGATTCAGCTCCTAAATAGTTAACTTCTAATGTTTGGAGTAGGTGTCAGCTCTCTCTGGCTGCAAATAACTGTGAGACAGGCCACTGGATGTGCACAGTTGCAATATGATCTTGAGTTTTGAAGCATAACTCTCTTGTTTGTGACTTGTCCTCTGTCAGTCTCTTTTGAGTATGCATGTTAAGTTTTATATTTGCTTACATGTATAGATACAAAGCTTTAGGAGTGGATACATATCTTTGATTTTCCCTAGCAGTAGGAGCTCACTTTTTCTGTTGGCTTGGAGCTATACAGAATTGCCTGTGCTGTACATTTCCGTCGCTGGAAGTGTGAAAATACTGAAGTCAGGTGAAGTTTGTATCAGGAGGTGTGGCTGTGGTTGTATTGGTACCAGCAATTTGGTTGCTGAGCAGGGATGGAGTGGGCCTGTGTTCATGTTTTATCCTGCCTGGATTAAGTCCATCTCCTGCCTAATTTCCTCTGACAGGGGCTGGGGCTACAGGCACATGGAGAACAGTCAGGGTGTGAGTTATGGTAATATCTAGGAAGCAAAATGCCACCTGCACACCTGAATCTCCCTAAAGTAGAAAGCATCCCCAAAGAGGCCAGAGGAGGCATGCCTTGTGTAGTCCCTACTGAACACCTTTGCTCCTGTGGCACTGCATGGTCTCACTGCTGCATTTAGATTGTTGTCCCCTCTCCACCTAACTCATAGAGTGGGACTCCAGAGACAGGACACACAAACTTCTCTTTTCACCGGCCACTCCTGCATGGCATCCGGCCTTGATTACACTCCAGGCAGATTCAGAGCCTGCCTTTTAAAATGTGGCCATAACAATAGTAGCAGGTATTGACTAGCAGACTGTTAGTCCAAGCTCTGGTGCACGGAATCTACTCTAAAATGGCATTTCCTTCCCTACTGCACATGTAGTAATGCTTTAACAAGTAATAGATTACAAAATGAAGTTTCTGCTGTCTCCCCTGGGAGTCAACTAGGCAAACAATGATTAGGAAATCTTAGCTGATAATTGTTTAAATGTTTTGTTTCTTAATTTCATTTTTTTCCTTGGGCCATTTTTTATTAACCTAAATAGTTCCTTTCATTCCTCAACACTTGTGTTTCTCAAGTTTTTGTAAACCACTACGAAGTCTTCCTTTCCCACAGGCATTGCTTATCCTAACTGTTGACTGAAAATCAATCCCCCCATCTAATGACTCTGTCACTGTTCTTTGAACTCTTTCCATTTTACATTATCCATCTGGCAACAAAACATCCAAAACTGCATGCAGGCTGCAGATGTGGTGGCTCCGTAGCTGCTGAGGCAGGGATCTGTTACAAACCATTGTACATCAGGATTTAGCTGTTTCTGGGATCAGGGCTTGGAAAGCAGAGTCATCTGCCTCTAGTTTCTCTGCCCAGAACACCTGGGGGTAACGAGAGACTTGTAACATAAACCTACTGAAGTTGTGTTGTTTTTCTTGACTCTGTACCCTGTTAATTTTTGTTTTGTTTTTATACACCTATAAACACATTTCAAACTCTCATTCTCAGAAATGTAAGGCTTTCCAAACCTGGGAACCGACTCTCCCCAGTCTGCTGTCAACAAGTAAAAGCCAGCAGGCTCCTAGGCCAGGCCACCTGGGATATGTGACAAGGGATCCATCCCCTGCTCTGGTTCCCTGCCCTGCCTCTGCTGTGTCCTGGATTCTGTCAGAGTCAAAATCGCATTTTGATGTGTGACTATCATACTATCTTCAACTGAAAGAAGAAGATATGACTGCACACATGGAAATTGAATTTCAGCAAAAGTATTTTAGTTTTCATTTGTGATATCACAAGTTCACAAAGTGTTTTTTCCTTCTTTTCAATTTAACAGGTTATCACTGCTAGCTTATCACCATTCTTCTTTGTCATGACTGCCAATGTACTAACAATTTCTTGGTAAGTGCCTACATGAGCTTTTTGTTTAACAGTAAAGATGAATTTTCACACAGTGCTTCATGTGGAAATATTTTTAAATGTCAAGTTCTATTGCCGTCAGTGTTATTTTGCATGTAAGGAGAACCAGGTGTGCAATGATGGATGCGGTAAAGTAATAGAAAAGTGTTTCTTCTGCCTCTGTGGGAGAACATGGACATTTTAGACATTAAGCCTCACCACAATTCACTCAGCACATTTTACAGTGAGGCAAATGGATCCAATAGGCAAATAAATGACCCATTCAAAGTCATGCTGCAATTTAGTGGTGGAACTGGAAGTAAAACACAGGAGTCAAGGTTTGCTGACAGTGTATTTTTAACCAAGAGGGTGCATTCAAGTTTCCCTAACACACTGTGCACTGTGAATGCATAATATTAAGCTGGAGAAAAATAATGATAATAAACTTTTTCCAGAGCTGTATCTGGATTTTGCAATGTGTGGCCACACAGTACAAATCACTTAACCAGATTTTTTTGGGTAGCAATATAAAGGATTGTGGTACAAACTCCTTTGGTCAAAGGCAGTGGTTTTGATCTGTGGTTGTCTACCACACAGTGAAAGGGAATCACAAAGCATGGCTGATGCTCCTAAATGCTTCTGTCGTGCAAATAACTTCTCAATATGGGGTTAGGCATGTGTCTCTGAGGACAGATTTGTTAATGGAAATAAAAATCTACTTACTTTTGAAAAGCTCTAAGCTTCTTTCTTTCTACTTGATTCATGATTCATTCAGTTTGATTGCCATCCTAAAGATTCAGCTCTGCACTGAATGGAATTAGCATATCCTTTCTTCTGGTGTGATAAGAGCCTTATAGAAAGGAGAATCTCCAGTTCAGACTGGCCCCATTTACTTATGTGTTGATATGAATTCCTATCTGTATTTTAGGCACATCTAGTCTCAAATGCTAAAGTAAGTTGTGCTTTTATTTAGCTCTAGGAAATACATGCTGCCTGTGCATGTCAGAGACTTAACCAATGTCAAAGCACCTACGAAACACTTCTAGTCCAGGCCATTAACTTGCTGCTTTTCACCATGTTTTGCATGTGCTTGTGCAGGTCGTCGCACATGTGCTAGAGGCAGGCTTTGATTATACATCTGTATTCACTGACAAGTGCACTAAAAATTCATGTGTACCTTTATTAATGTGCACCTTTGTTAATGTGAGCACACAGACCCATGTACTTGCACACATGCCACCTGCCCTATATGGACTGAAACGTCTATAAGTGATGAACACATCTGTATGTTTAAAAGAAAATTTGCTTTAGCCCTTGGTACACTGTAACACTTTGATTGTCATAATTAAAAAAGAAAACAATTTCTTTTATTTATTTTTTTTATTTTAATTCTGTTAGTGCTTGTGCATTGGCAGTGCCTTGACTTAGCAGCAAAGCTCTGGAAATAGTTTGTTGGATGATAGCAGCTGCAAAGTACTCATGAGAGCATTAATCACTGAGGATTTTAGTGCTGCTCCAGTGTGGTCATGGACAATATCATATGTTAATTTTTGAGCTATGAGCAAGTGCAGTTATCTGTGACCCCACTATATACAGAAGCTGGAGGGTTTGCCATATGGGAAAATGAAGGTAAAATCAAGGGCTAGCATTTAGCTGTGTTTTTTGCTCTGCTTCATCTTGATGATATACAATGGTTTCCATTTGCCTAGTAATTTGGACTGCATGGGCATGTGGATCCCAAGACTTCACATAATTCAGAAAGGGATTCTTCTTCTCTGATGTAAGACATATGATATTAAAGAACAGCTCTGGTACAGGTGTCTTTTTACAGAACAAGGCTGGGCAGTTTATTATCTTTTGTACATAATTGCCAGTCTCATTTTTGAAATGGTATGTCAGAGACAGATTTATTTTTTAATCTCTGTTAAAAATTTAGAAAATAGCACTACTATAGAAACGGGAAAACTATTTCTAAGGTCTTCTGTATGTAGTGTTTTGGAATTTTTTTCCTTTAGGATAAAGGGTATATTATCCAACCATAGATTCCAAAGGAGTTAATGCATAGGGTGTGTTTATAACCAGAGCTGAAATAAGACATGGGGGTTAACCCTCTCCAGAAAAAGCACTCAGATGTTGTTACCAACTGCAGGTGGCCAGACTCTGTGGTTTAGACCCTTTTTGAAAAGCTTGCAGCTTTTGCAGCCTTTTGCTCCTTGTCGGTAATTCCACACCAAAGCTATTTTGTCTTCCCAGTGGACCTTCACAGACTGTCTGTAGCACCTACTTTCCAGGACTGTTTACTGTGTAATTGTAAGATATTGTGCTGTTGTTATACAATATTCTTTTCCTCTCAGGAACAAGGGCAATTATGTGGTTTTTAAAACAGCTCACCAAAGCTAAGATTTAAAGTGAATGTAATGCTATTAGACCAAGGAGCCTTCAGCTTTACATGCTTTTTTTTTCCCAAGGAAAAAAAAAAGTACCCTTAGAAATGAACTTAACAGAAGTTTGTTTTGTTTATAAAGTTCAGTAAGGAGCTTTTCTGTTTCATAAGCTAATTAAGCCATGGGGCTAAGATGAAAGGTCAGTACACTTAGCTTTTCACTGTTCTAAAAGGAGAGAAGAGTCGGCATCTTACTGTATTCCTGTCAGCTGTGAGAGATAACAGAGGAGACTTGGGGATTATTAACTATTGCTTGCATTGAGTGGGTTGATAGCATATTTAAGGGAAGGTTTTTGTAAAACCATTCATCCTGACTTGGAGCCCTGCTCCTAGGCTGACTCTTGGGGAGCAGCCTTAGTGCCATGGCTGTGCTGTGAGCAGCACAGGAAAGAGGTGCTTAGGCACAGGTGCCTTTTTGGCTGGGGCAGCTCCTTTCAGCTCACCAAAAGTGGCAAACACAGGAATTTCTACTGGCCTCACTGTGCCAAGGGGATCACCCCAGCACAAAAAGGTTTTCCCAGATTTCACCTTCTCCACAAAACCTAGGCTTCACATCTCTTCCTGATGTTGGCAAGTGGCAAGTTTTCAGGACAGAACACAAACAGAAATTGCAAGAGGGAATCAATAGGCTAATAAGGTTCAAACCTCTCAACCTCTCTTGCCTTCCTTTCCTATTCTTGCTAGTGTAGGGGTGTGCAGCTATTCTTGTAACTAGGGGCAACATTCTCCATTTAGATTCCTGTCTGTGTATTTTACTGAATAGCACCAGCCTGAAAACACAGGAAAGGTAATTTCTGATGAGATCATTTAAATAAGATATTTTCTTAGCAAGACAAATGAAAAAAATCACCTGGGTTACCGTCTCTAGGTTGTAATGTGTTTAGATAAAATAATACCTTTTTGTATTAAGTAGAAGGACTTGCATGATGCTAAATTTGTGATATACTTTGTTTTCAGCCTTGTGGTCGGTGGAGTTGGAGAAGCATTGCTTGTTTACACTGAAAGGACAGGCACATAAAGAGGAACCATATCTCACCAGTTGGAACAGAGCTGACTCGCAGCCTAGGAAAAGAAACATGAGGAAAGGGATCTATTGTTTTTTTTTTAATTAAGAAAAGAACCTATGCTATTAATAGTGCTGGTAAGGGAGCAGCATATTTGGCAGAGATGGTAAGGAGCTTTTGCCTCAAAGCACAAGACCAACTATATCAGATTGATGTGGTAAAGAAAAAACTGCACTGTATCATGCTGATGGCTCTGTGTGAGCACCACTCAGTAGCAGCTTCTAGCACAGGGAGCTAAACTCAGGAAAAGCAGCATTCCCCACTGGATGCCCCCAGTGGCTTTTTTTTTGTTTGAAGCAGACAGCAGGTCATACCAAATGATGTATAAATTGAGGATCTGGAAGGATGGATTTTGCCTCCAACTGTTCTGTAAGCAGCAAGCTGCCACACACAGGTCTCTAGTCATGTTGTCTGAACTGGCACAGGGACTGAGGCCAAAGGGCTTGTGGAGATAATCCCCTTCTGGAACTGTGGCAGTTTGACAGCCTTTCAGAAAGGGAAAATCAGCAATAAATCTCAATATCTGTAGTGATTGCTCTTTGTGAATTTTTTTCTCTCCCATTCGCTGAGATTTCTCTTGAACTCTGCCAATTTTTGTCAGCTGGAGGGGGTGGAGGGACACGTACTGTTCCCAGCAGTGGTTTGTCTCTTAAATTATTGCAAGAGGAAACAAAGAACATGAACCTTGAATGAATGTCATAAAGAGTATAAGGAAATTAATCTCAAGAGTTCTTAAAGTAATTTCACTTCTAGTTGTTTAATGGCTGTTAGAAATTAGTCTTGATATATTAGAGCCTGCAATCTATGTGAAAGTAATATTAAATGATGAGTTTATATTGTGGGAAAGGTCTACATGGTAAAAGGAACTTGATAACAAATCTTCAATGAGGAAAGAGACTTGTCTCACTTGTTGTTAGAGATGTAAAGTATAGTCCCTCAATCTAAGCTGACCAAGTTTCCTTCATGGTAAATGGAAAGAGGGTTGCCCTCACAGAGATGATCCTTCTTGAATGGATTGCTGTGTTAGGAAGTGCATATTTCTCTATAGATAGAAACTGGGTAACTAGTCTAGACAAGACACATGGTTTCTACAAGGCTACAGTTACTGGAGGCTTCAATCTAACATATTCCACCAGATGGGCTTGAAAATATGGCTACATTTTAATTTCAAATAAAACACCATAGGTTAACAAAGAAGGTAAATTTTACAAATGTTTGCAGTCAGTTTCTATGACTGGAGAATTTTAAAAAGAGATTAGTTGATTTTCAGGAAAAAAAAATTGCTGCAAAGAGAAGCCTAAAAGGTAAGTACTCTGGTCAATATTGTACCTAAGCTGATCTCAGTCTATCACAAAAGGTCTCTTCACATGGGCATGTTGTCTGTGTATGGTGGGTCCCACTCTGGCTTGAGTTCAGTGTGAGCCATTTTTTAGCCAGGTGGTAAAACTCAGGTTTGGGAAGAAAGGGGGAAGAGAGGGACAAGCATGAAAAAATAAGTGCTTGAACTTGAGCACTAGTCCAGAAACCAGCATGAGCCTCATGGGAAGTTGGGCCCATACACCCAGTGAGCCATGACAGAGCCAGCCATGGGTCCTCTTGGCATTCCAGTCTGTAAATTTATACAGTGCTGGGAGTGATGGCTGCACCATTGTGGCTTTCCCCAGACAATTCTCTCTTCCAGCCAGTTGTGCCAATGCAGTAGGATCCTTGCTGTGCCACCTTTCTGCTGACTTTGAAGTGAACAGTGACCCTAGGAGACCTCATGGAAGAGTCCCTGCGTGACTGCCGAGGTTTTGCAATCGTAGCTGGAACCCTTGCTGTGGGAAAAGCTCATCTTGTACCTCTCTTCTTGCATAACTTTCAAGGGTAGGCTGCAGTCTGGTTTTTTTTCTTCCTCTATCTTGCCTCTGCTGTTCATAGCAATGTGCAGAACACCCATCTGCTTTCTTGCTGGTGGTCTCAGTGGAAAGGCAAAGGCCAAACCAGCAGCCAGGGTTGCAATAGCACTTTGATCAGAGGGCATCTTGGCATGACTGCAGAAAGCCTGTTTGGCTGCAACAGGCGTTTCTGTTGTCTGGCCTCTGGGGGAATTCAGGGCCTGCAGATACTGCATGAGAATCCTCCTGCACAGTAAGGCAGCTGCCTTTTTATTTAACTCACACATGTTAAACAACACTGAACTGTTTAACTTCTGCTTGCATTTTTTGTGCCTTAATGCAGCCTGCTTACATTTCTGAGACTCTGCTTGAGGTAAGTAAAAAGCACAGGTTTAAACTGATTGCTACATAAGCAAATCAAAGAACTACAGTTAGCAGTGGAGTTGGGCTCCTCTGTCAAACACAACTGGTTCAGTACCCTCTGAACCCTGCAGAGCAGCATGAGGCTCATCAGTCTTGCTGAAAACTCAGATTAGGATGGAAATAGAGCTCAATGGCCTTCAAAATCCATGTTTGCATATTTGGAGTTGTCTTAAGGTGTTGAAGGCATGCCTTGGTGTCCTTCTTGCTCAGGCTGTGGCAGAGGGGGCAGCAGGGCCAGGTTCCAGTGTGGCATCTGCCTCTGGGAGAGTCCTGTGAGCCAAGGGCTGGTTCAGTGCTGCTCACAGTGAGCTGTCAAAGGGTCAGTCCTGTGGTGGGGCAGGCAGTGGTGGGGAGAGACCCCTTGGGGGACTTTGGCTCTTGGAACAAGTGGTGCCTTTCTCAACACATATGTGCTGGGCTGGGGATGCCAGCCAGGAATTGGTGACCTGCAGCAGTTGCAAAGCCCCAAGATGGCATCTCAGCTGCCAGTGCAGATCAGGTCATACAAACATAAAGGTCAGCTCTGGGAGGGCACTAAGAAGACCCTGGCTCTCCACCACTGCCCTTGGCAAGGTGTGTGTTCCCCCCAGTGGCACCCAAGGGAGCAGAGACACAGAGCTGGTTGGGCTGCGTGGTCCTCACAGCCCTGGGTGAGCAGGCAATGGCAGCAGAGGAGAAATGTGGGCAGGGCAGGCACTACTGGCTGCTTGCAGAGGTTGGGGACTGGAGGGGATGGGGTAGAGCAAACCTGGCAATTTCCTGAGAAAGTAGTGCCCTTGTCTTTCATTCAGCTCTCCACAGAAAGAGGGATGCTGCATAATAAAGAATGCACTTCAGGGTTGTTAAAGTGATCTTCAAAGCAGGAAACCTCAGAAGCTCAAGCTTAAAATGGCTCTTGCAAGACTCATGAACAGTTATGTTAAGTAATTTGAAGCAGGAACATGCAAGATTGGACCACTTATATCTAATTGACCTTTTTTGAGTCAGTCAAAAATGCAAAGCGCTGAACACAGCTCTGAGGAAGGAGGAGCTCCTTTAGGTTGCAGAGAAGCAATGACACCAATTAATGCCTGAATGCAAAGTGCTGAGTCTGTAGCTCAGCTGATACAAAACACTCCACATTGATTGATATCCAGCATTTAAGGAATTTACTGTTCTTGGGTTGTCAACACGTGAGACTAGAGAGAAAAAATAGAGTGTGCTGGTCTTTCTAAAAGGCAGCAGGAGGCTGTGCCATCATACCCTTTTCACATCTACTGTTTTGGATCAAATCACTGAGAGAGATGGTCCTGAATCATATCATACCTTTTTGATCCTAACTAGCCTACACCTATTTTCCAAGTGTCTTTTCTTTTTTTCTTACAAAGTAATTGGGCAAGGCTTTTGTTATCCACTGCAGTGGCATGACTCATGCATGTGGCTGGCCTTCATCATAGATAAGTGCTATCAAAAGAAGACTTGAAGAGTAAAGCTGCTGGATATGGACTACAAGTGGATTACAAAAATGCAGGCCACAGGGATTCTGTTTTGAAACAATCTTCTGGATCTGGCGGCTGTAACATAGCTTCCAGCAGAAAATGTTATTAAATTAATTAAATGAACCTGATACTTAACACTGAAGTGAGTCTTTTGTTGCTTATTGTTACATCGTGTTGGCAGAGAATTTATGCCAGCCTTTCAATAGAAGCTGAAAATTTGCAGAGCAAGTGATCTTAGCAAAAAACAATAGGAAAACCTTTAAAATTCTTTTTAAAAGAAGCTCTGTACCTGTTAAAATATTTGGTAAGACATAGAATTCTGATTTACCATTACTCTTTGTAACACCTATATCTGAGTTGGTGGATGAATATATATATTTTTATATATATTTATACATATGTTCATTTCCCACCCTCAAACAAGATCTAAAGAATTCAAGAAATGTGATGTCAACAAAGCACAGCTTTGAAAATGATGCTTTATTAAGTATTGTAGAAAAGTTAGTTGCTGGGAGCTGTAATGAGTGCTGAGGAAGGGTTTTCTCAATCTCCTGTAAGCTAAAGGAGATGATGGGTTGAAGAAAACTCCATGGCGAATTTGCCTTGCCCAGAGCTGAATGAACAGCTTTCAAACAGATCATCTGCTACTGTGAACCCGGCAACAGGCTCAGTGTGAAACTTTAATCCTGTTCCAGAGGATAGACACAGGGACAGGCTCATTTGGTTTGAAAAGAAGGCGTGGGTGAGGGGAAGGAGATTTGGGGCAGGACTAAAAAAAATTGAAGCTGGCATACTTTTGTACAAGGAGATAAAATAGAATGAGATTTGCTTCTGAAAATGTGTTTCTTATTCATTGGTTTGGGGGCTAGGGCCTGGGGCATTTCTTTGTGGGCTTGTTGTTTTGCTTTTTTAAAATTAGGATGTATTATAAATACATGTCTGTTTAGTCCCAAAAAGGAATTAGTGGAGCCTATGAAGGTTGTGTAACTATTTCCATATTATTTGCCTGGTTTGGAAAGCTTAACCCTTTTTTTAACTAAAGTGTCCTTGTGTAAGCCTTGATTTCTTCTGGAAAATGGACTGGTTCTTGTAATCATACTGGTAAAAAAGTTGTGCTCTCTTCTTGATCACCAAGATGGGGAATCTTCAATATCTGTGATGGGAAGGAGTCACACTACTCTTCTACCTTTTAATCATTGCCTTGGCTTCCACAGTAGGTGGGAGTAGCCAGCCAGTGTGTTAAGTTCTTGATTTGGTGGTATACAAAACCCCTTTGAAAGCCACACTGGGAGCATGATTAGGAAATGTTGTTTTTTGTTCTGTCATTAAGATTTGCAAACATATAGCCCAGGACTTGTTCAGCTGTGAACTTGCTGCCCCTATTGAGAAGGCTGTAATAGAAGAATATTGTGACATGGGTGTGTCTCTCTCTGTGCCCCTGCCAGGCAATGGTGAGATCCCATGACTGCAAACACAGATGTGGCTGTGGGAAACCCTGTGACTGTTTGAGCTTTTCTGCTTCCTGTTTGCCATCAGCAGTCCTGTACCTTTGATGACTCCTGACAAACATGGCTTTGAGAGGGAGGAAAACTTGCACATTCATAGGTGAGGCTGGTGAAGAAGCAGTTGCTCTACCCTAAGATTTCATGGATTCATGTTGGTTCAAGTACTTGAGGGCCAATACAGCTTGGGAATCAAAGGCCAGGCCCATTTTCCTGTAGGAGTTTGAACCCTGTTTACACTTAAACTTCAGATTTCTGTACCACTGCCCATGGGGAAAGCTGGTGCACCAACAAGTTTGTTTATGCTGCAGCGGCAGCAACCAGTGCCTTGTGATACTGTGTAAGAACAGCATCTGCCTGGAGCAAGCTGGCTGAATAAAACAACCAGCACAGCCCTTTTGAAACTGATAAGAAGAAGCTTGATGTTGTTTGGAGGAAATGGTTATTCAGATCGAATCTGGGTCATTAGGCAATGAAGCTGGAAAGTGGAGAGCTGGGAATGCTGTTTGCCATGCACAAGCACAGAAGAAGTATCACTGACACCAGTTAGACTAACAAGAGGGCTGGAGTTTCTGCTAAAAGGACTGTGTTTCAGGCATGAAGCTGTTGTTAAGCAGAAAGGTTTTGGAGATTTGCAGATGCCCACTGTAAGGACTATGTGGCTGTAATTAGCAGTCACATGGCAAAAGCAGAAGACACTCATTGACTGGGGTGGGAAACACCTCGAGGCAAATATTTCTCAGACCTTCCTTTGAAAGCTGTGGAGACCAAGCTAGTCTGGCTAATCATCCCCTCTAGCCTCTAGCCCTGGCTAGAGACAGAAACCAAAAGGGATTTTTGCTGTTTCTCTGTCACATACCTTCTGGGACTCCAAGGGATGAGCTTGGCCTCAAACATGGAAAACATTTCTTAAGGAGTCACTTCTCCCTTTCTGATCACCTAGAAACTGGTCTGTTCTTTGCCTTCTCAGGGAAGAGCTCTGTGTGCCAGTTGCCATCACAAGTTAGCAAATTAAGTTCTTTCAGATTTGGGCAGACAGGAGAAATTTTAATTGAGACCCTTCATGCCCATAAGTCTGCAACCCTGTGGGCAGTCCAATGCCTGGAAAAAGATTATCAGCATGTTGCAAAGGATGCTCAGCATGCTCAGCCCTTACAGTGAGTTTCTCAATTTAAGCTGAATGACAGAAATGACAACCCCATTTCGGTGTCAGTGGGGATCAAGCTGGAGGTTCTGCTATTATGTGACTCTGCAGGCATTGCCCTGGATCTCACCTGCCAGCATTTGAACGATCCCGTCTGCTTGTGCAGGAAGCTTCAGCAGTTAGTAGAGAACATCCCCATAGTTGCAGTGTAAGAGACACAATAAATTTTAGCAGGCAGAAGCAAACAGCTTCCAAGTTTTTCTCTTCTCCATTCTGCTGTTGGCTGACTCCCTGCCAAAGCCTGAGATCTGCAAATCACTCCCATAATGGCCACTCAGAAAACATAGTTGAACTTTCTTTCAAACATTATGTGCCTTTTGGGTGAAGTTAATTGTTTTCCCTCATTTGGTGTCTCCAGTTATGGTCAAAGAATTATGATGTAGGATAGACACAGAAGCTAAAAATTTCAGCAAGGCAGCTTTTATTTCTTTATTATAGTTGTCTGTTCATATTGTCTTCAGCATGGGTGCTCCTTGGTCTTATTATTGATGATGAATAAGAACAGACTGTGCAGAGATTAACACAGATGGTTGTAGCCTCAAGACTTGATGAGCTGTTACCAAAGAAAATAAATCTCTACTTTGAAGGAGACCCTTACACAACAGAATTTCATGTGGTTCAGCTGTATTCAAAGGGGAATATTAAAATTGCTGAGCAAAGAATTGAATGGCTCCTGTTGTGAATAGCCGTCTGTATGGGTAAGTTGCTTACCGCAGTCTCTCAGATGGAAAAAACTCAACTATAGTGTTTTCTTTTGGGTTAAAACAAACAAACAAACCCATAAAACAAACCCTCTGTGATTCAGAAATGTTTGGAGAGAAGCAGTGTAGCTCACCAGAGCAAATGCTGAATTGCAAAGGCAGCGCCACTGAAAATTTTACCAGAGGAACCCTTAACCTCCTGCTACAGAAATAAGTGAAAAAGCTATAGGGTAACTTCCCCTTTCTCTTCAAAATCCCTCTTAAATTTTTTACTCTTCTTGTTTCTGAAAATGTGACACAAAGGCACCATTCTGGTTCAAACCCCTCTTTGAAACCATAGAAAATCAGTTTTAAAGGAGTATATGCAGTGGAAAACAGCTGAGGTGGCTGCGTAACCTCTTGCTGCCAATATCTGGGGCTCCAACAGATCGTGGGAAATCAGGGAGGGTTTTTTAGACTGAAGGTAACTTGGGTCTAGTACCGTGTTCTGCACCATAAGCTAATAAGCCAAATCTTTTAAACTGATGCAAATCAAATCTTCTGTGTCAATCATGTTCCTCTCTCCCCTTTGTATGGGCTTCAGGCTAGATACAGCTCCTGTAAACAGATGGCTGGGCTGATGGGAATGTCTTAGGCTGTGGCTTCAGCTAGCATGAGGAAAAGAATGGAATATTGTGTTGCACCACCTCCCAGTCCTTGCAATCATTTCATCCAAAAGTAAAGACTGGAAAGGTTTTGCAAGTGTTTGTGCTTCTCAGGGAAAGGAAAGAATGGAACATGCGCTTAACCATGTTGGTCTCTCTGAGAGACTTCATGAACTCACTTCATGACAAATTCTTTCATGGTCTGGAGATTTGGCTGTCTTGCCTTAATAGGAAGGTACCAAGTAGCCCAAAATATTTTTGACCACTCCAAAAATACGTTCCTGCTATAGAATTCTATCATAATTTTCCATGTAACAGTTTAAAAACAAACAATAAAGCAAGACCATGGCATGAGATTACTGCAAGAGCATTCTTTAAGGTTTTGGTGTTTTTTTGGGGGGGGGGGGGAGGGTGGTTGTAAAATGCATTAAATTTCCATTTAATCATGCTGGTTTCATCTTCTCCTGTATTCTATGGTAGTTTTATGTAAGTAGCCATAATTACAGCAATACTTTATTGCTACACTGTTAACTGCAAAAAAATAAAAAAACCCATCTTATGAGGACAGTATTGTTATTATATCAATCAGTGGGTTTTAAAGCTGCAATTCTGCTTGGTTTTACAGCTTTTAATGTATTTATTTTCCCCCTAGGAATCCCATTGCTAGGCTCTAAGCTTGGTTAGGATTTGAAAAGTCTCTTCACTGATTCGCTGTCTTCTGCTCCAAGGACAGCAGCAACCCAGGCATAGATTGTTTTCCATGTGCCTTGAGGGGCTTCCTCAATGTCTGATCAGGTTTTCAGTAAAGGTGACTTCTCTAAGCTCTTTATTCTAATGAAACTGCAGAATGACTTCTTCAAGATTCCTACCACTTTCTCAAATCAGATAGGTGTCATCAGATATGTCTCACATCTTTAAGAGATTAATAACTTGGATGGTTAGCAAATGTAACATCACAGTGATAGTGGTTCTATCCTATGTGTTCAGTTTTGCAAAATGTTTGAACTTCCTGCTGGTGACGAATATTCTAATTCCATAGCCCTGTGGCCTTGCAGACGTTCGTGCTCCCCTCCTTGTGACCCAAGGATCTGCTTTGGGTCACAGATTGCCATTTCTTTAATATCTGTCTGCAATTATTGTGCTGCCACCATCAATTAAATTCTCCAGATATTTTTCTTCCTGCTCTCCTGCAGCTTTAATCTGAAACTTTCCATTTTCCTGTCCATGGACACCATCACAGCCTGAACAGGGTCCAATTTTCCATTAATGGACACAGCAGGCTTTTAAAATAAATCAGACGAAGGGTGGAGTCTGCAGCTCCAGATGCACCATGTGACAGTCAGCCAGACCCAACTCCCAGCACTGCATCAGCTTCTTTCTGTTTATCTTTGTGCTTACTGAAATAATAAAAGGTG
>NW_005054305.1:2455810-2466873 GCF_000277835.1 Geospiza fortis | reverse complement strand
AAGTCAAGAGAAAAGCACATAACATGAAATAAAAGAGGAAATGGGGTCTAGTTCTTTATCCATCTGCACCATACATAATTTAAACCATGATCTGAAGTGTTCCTTAGAAAGTACACCTGAATGCAATGCCTCCTGTGCTCCACTGACTGGTGGAGGTCTGACTTGGCATGGTATTTCTCAGGTTTGAGGAAATGAAAGATTATGTACTAGACCAAAAAAAAAAAGGAAAAGTAATTTTTTCTTTTTTTTTTTTTCTATTTGGGTTGTTGTCTTAATTTACCTTCGTTCTGTACAGATACACAAGCTGTCCTGGCAGGCAGATGGCAGCTTGCAGAGTCTTGTATTCAGAAAATATGAATGGACCTTTCAGGCTATCATGGGAGATGAGCACTTTGCAGTTCTGGTGCTGGTTTTGTGTGTGTTCTCATCTTGGCCAGTGGGAATACCCTAGATGTTGGTACCACAGTCTCTGCTGCTCATGGGAGGATGTTGCTCTGGAGGAAGGCATTAAATATTGAGCTTTCAAAAACATGCTGTGCTTTTGGAAGATCTGCATGTAAATGATGTAAATGCCTTGGGGTTGTTTATTAAGCTGGAATTGGTCTAGCTTTGACCAGAAAAAATGTTCACAACTAGAAGAGACTGACATTGTTGCAACCTACTGATGTTTGGAGATGTGTTGGACTTAGTCCACCTCAAAAGTGTTCCATGAGGAGCCCCAGTGCAGTCATGCCTGGCTGCATTGTGGGAGGCCAGAGCTCAGACTAAGCCCTCTTCAAATAGCCCACTTCAGACCTTGGAGGCAGAAGGAAGGTTGCTAATGGTTGCACTTCAATAATGCTGTTGATTCAGCGACCTCTTAGTCCTCTCACAGCTGCTGGGAGAAGAGAGGCCCACTTCTTGAGATGAAGGTGAAGATGATGCTGACTATACTGACAATGATGATGACTGGGTAGTCACTTTAGTTCTCCCTTCTTCTCCCTTTTCCTCTAGGGATGTTACCATGCACAGTCGTGGTGATGATCTCTTTCTTCCCTTCTTGTCAGTGCTGCGGGTTCCTTTGCAAGGGAAGCTGAATGGGTGTGGGAGAGTGCACAGCCAGGTCTTATACCAGCATGTAACTAAGAAGCAGCCAATGTATCCAGGTGGGAACCAGGCCCACCGTGCACTCCTGCCCTGCACTGTGGACAGAACTGTGCCTTGCCCAATTAAAAAGGACTGCATGAGGCAGTTTAATTGACAGGTGTTAATTGCTTCACAGGCTGTGAAGCTCTGAGCTGTGAGCTCTCACTCACAGGTGCAAGGCAACATGAAGAAGGTGTCTGGGGCTCAGGTTTCTGGTTGCAGATGTTCTGGCAAGTGGCAAGGGACTGGGGGAACAGTGTGGTCTAGACCATTAATCCAACTCAACTGGTTGCAATTCAATCTTTTTTGACTGAGTGGGATGAGAGCAGTTTAGAAATAAAAGCGTCTTACGTGTCTTTTTAAAACTTCACAGCTACTGTTTCTTCAGTGTTTTTTCTCTTTTTTAACAAAACTCCCACCCCAATGTTCAGGCTTCTTTGGTTGTCAACAAAAAATACCACTAGAAACCACAGCCTCCTGTTGTTTTCTGCATATTTATAATTTTGCAAACTATTCCTCCTTCCCTCACGCAGCCTGTCAGACTTGTCAGCTCTGCAATTCTTCTGAATCTATTCCTGGTGTGTTCTCTTCCCTCCCCATCCAGAGTGGCTGTTTAGTTAACAGCATGCTCACTTGTGAAGGGCTGGGGGAGGCCGTCACGAGTGTGCTGCTTCCCCAGCCAGTGACTGCACGAGCATTCCTTGCAAGAAGGGAGCAAACCAGCATGAAAGTCTTGTGCTTACTTGGTGAGCTTGCTCTTTTCTTAGCACTCTATAAATATGTTGAGATTTGCCATCTTACCTCCTTTTTATTTTAATTTGGATGTATGTGATGATTGGAGAAGTGTGAGATGAGGAGAAAGAGCTGAGACCTGTGCACTCCCAGGGATTCCTGGTACACAAACAGATGGGAAGAAATCTGGGGACCAGAACAGGGCTGGCTCTTTTAGTCTTCTGGTGTGGGAGTTTAAAAGCTGGTGTTGTGCCTGTAATTTTTGTGCTGTGAAACACTGCCATTGTCCTTTGTAAAAACCCAGCACAGTTCAGCCCTGTGGGCAACATAAATGGTGCACCAACAGGAGAAGAACAGGTGGCTTAAGTTAGTCTACATGTCTCTAAACCTTTCGTTGCTGGAAAGCTTCAGCCTAAAGAAAAGTTTAGCTAAAGCTCCGTCTAAGATCTAAGAGAAAATCCCAATATTCCTCTGCTAAATCAATGAACGGAATCCATTCCTGGTAAACCAGGCTTTGTTTTTGAACATGGGTGATGTAGTACTGGTTTGTAAATAAACCCTTCTTCCTCTTCATCCTTTTGCTCTCCCAGTTAACTCTCAAGAGTAAAAATCCTCCAGCTGTTGGTAAAAGGAAGCAATGGAGAAGAGGGCAACTTGCCCTTTGGGTGAAAGAAGGGATAGAAGGGTACAAAGGCTTGCTCATGGATGCTGCTGCATTGAAAATGCGGGAAGTTTAGGTCTTGTGTCAGTGTTTCTGAAAACTTGACTTGCACAGCTTCTTCCCTGGTGGTTGTACCCACTGATGTTAACCAAGACAACAATTCACTACACTTGGAGGCCCCTGGGAGAGGATTGGTTTTCTTGCCTCTACTTTCTCCTTTTAGTGTCTTGCTTAACTAAATTCCAGAATTTTGTTAAGGAGCCCCACACCCCAGAGTTCACTTAGGGGAGAGATTTCAGTTTCAAGTTAGATGAAAAACTGAGTTCAACAAGGTACAAATTGGTCACCAATGATATTCTGACTGCAAACTGGAAGACTTCTTCAGGTTTGAGGAATTAAGCCCTGGAGCATCTGTCTAAACAGTGTAACAGAGGCAAGGGTCCTAGCTGGCTTAAGATAATGTTTAGCAAGGTTATGCAAAGGAGTGTATGACAGGATAGATGAATGTGTAGGAAGGGCAGTTTATGATAGCAGCCAATATTTAGGTCTTGTTAAGGGCAGGATGTTTGCTGCTCAAGTCAGCAGCAACTGCTTGGTTCACCCCTGCCTTGCTTTGAAGGTGTGCAGGTCATTTTCCAGGATCACAGCTCTGGCTCTTTCCCAGTACCATGCTACAAGCACTGCTTCTCCTCTGTCTGCTGGTCCTGGGATTTGCTGCTGGGTCTGGGCAGGGCGTATGTTTGTTGGTTTTTTTCAGGGACGGAAGAGCTCTCCTCTGAGCTCATCTGAACCATCAGGTTCCAGGCTGAGGTGGGGATCTCTGCCTGTTACTGGTTCTCATGAGGTTGATGTGAAGTTCAGGATTGATGCATCAGTTTAGGATTTTGCAAAGGTTTATTTGCTTTGCACACAACATTCTGTGAAAGGATGCACCTGATGCTTTTCCCCCTTTTTTTCCTCCCTCTTCAGTACAGAGTTGACAGTGGCAGATGAACAAATTAAGTTCAAATTTGCTTCCCACACTCTCCTCCCTTCCCAAAGGTGCAACCTGGGACAGATTTCAGTCTCATCTAGTGATGTTGGCATCGTTACTCTGATTGCTCAGTCTTTCGCCCCGCTCAACTACTTTTACCTTGTTTGTGTATTTTTACATGTTTATTGTCGGGCCTGGTGCCAAAATCCTTTAGCATCGTGGGAAGGCGCAATCATCTCTTAGCAAATCCCTCCTCACTGCTTCCACACAAGTCTCATGCTCTGGATTTTAGGAGGCTGGAGCAATTAGCTGAAGCTGTGTCATTTAGATATGTTACAAACTATCCCAAATAAGCCATTGCAAGTTAATAAGTAGTTTAGGAAAATGACTGCCAAGTATTTTTCTGTCTGTTTGCATGTTCTGAAGTCTGTGTAAATCATGGTAATGTTAATATTGTCACAAATATGATTTAAAGCTGTGTATCTCTGGAGCGATGGGTAAAGGTGGGGAGGCAAAACTTTCCCATAATTTTATTAACATGAAATGAAACTACAAATGGGTGTGTTTGATGAGATCACCTAGACAGGCATTGGATTTAGGGGGTGTCATAGGTGTAAAAAACATTGTTTGAATGCAAACACGTGGTGGGCAATTGAGTGTGCAGCACATGAATGTCCAAACCACAACTTTCAGCCTCCAAAGAGGAAGCAGCTGCTTGTGAACTACAACTGGCACATGGGCTGGTTGTAAGCTTTACTACCACCTGAACTAACCCAAAGCAGCATATTCCAAATTCTCCTGTGAACAAGGGGTCATGAGATACGAACAGTGCCTGCCTGGAGAGCCTGCCTGTGCCTCATCCTCTGGCATACCAACAGCTAGGATTCAGAGACTCTGCTTCTGGCAGTTCCAGATGTGAAAAAAGAAGTGCTGATAATCTCAACAAACTTAAAACAATGGTCTGGGAAAAAGGTTATGATCTTGAATGGAGGGAAAATGTTTGAAGTGAGGGCTTTGCAGGGAGCTGAACACCAGGAGATGGCCAGGGTCCTCTGGCAAGCCCACCACTGGCTTATTAATAAGCAGCTGTGTGTCCCAGGGGGAGACAAAACCAAACCTCTTTTCACATACAGATGAGAGACAAAATAACTTTACATATTGTCACTGGTAAAAAACAGTCTGTGTTTTTCAATTTTTTTAAAACTTTTATTATTTTCTTTTTTAGAAAAGGAATAACTCTGCATGGTAGAGTGTACGGTATATAATTTCAAAACAGAAGAAGTTATATGGAATGGATTATTTTCCCAAACTATTTAAAGTTGAACCTAAAATCATTTGTAAATCAACACTCATTGCCATGTAAGACAAAGGAAAACAATCAATATGTTTTCTGTTTGGTACAGATTTTCTCTACCTCTTCAGCCTGAATTTTCCCAGGGCTGGGCAGAAAAGGGGGGCAAATACTGCCCATTGTCCTAATCATAATTGTACTGACCAAGCTTTGTGCTCTGAAATCTAGCAACATATGGCTTTATATACGTTCCTAAGTGAACAGTGCAACATCATCACCACCTTAAGTGTTTATTCCACATTTGGACTGTAACTGAACATCACTCTGAAACCCTTTTCCGCCCCCAAAACAACAGTGATAACAATGAGAAGCAGAAAGTCTCCAGCAATCAGATTTCATCCAGAAATCTGTGTAAACTGTAGATCAGGGTTGGGTAGCAGCACAGAAGGCAAAAGATGTGACAGATTGATTCAATAGCATCTCTAAAGACTACTGTAAGACTGTCCTTCTTTAGTCTGCATGTTGCAATCACAATTTGCTTTTTCCCTGCAATGCTATAAAGCAATATAAGAAAAAAATCAGAACTCAAAAGCAAAAGGTAGAAGCCTTCATGGAAAGGTAAAGCTTCTGCTTAGCTTTGAGTGGTTGCTATTAGGAACAGATGTCCACAATCAGAAACAAATCTTGAATGTATATACACAATTTGGGTAGAAAGGGATATGGCCAAGGGTGAAAGCCCTCCTAGCTGACCCACAGACTGTTTTGGATCTACGATCCACACCACACCCACTGCCTTTTTGGTCTGAATAAACCAGCAAGGCAGCCACAGGCTCCAGGTGCCCTCCAGGCTCTTCTCTCCACTGCTCCTTGGCTGTGTGGGGGCCAGGGGAATGAGGAGGAGGAGGAGGAGGAGGGAGTAAGATTGCCCCCCCTCTCCTCACTTTGCAGCTGGCTGAGTGACACGTGGGTTGCAGCGACATGGGACGTTATACTGGGAAGGTTTAAGTGCACACTTTTCTCTTTACCCCCTCCTCCCCAGTCCTGTTGGAATGTATCTATATCAGTAATTAGGTAAGTATTACTAATAACTGTAAGCTAGCATGGTCACCCTCCCCTTTAGAATAGGGGGAGAGCAATAGCATCAAATTCCCATTTGTCCTGATGTCTAACCTTTCTAGATCCTGTAGAGGAATTGTATGCAGGCTTTTTTCATACTAGAATTTAAAGGAGTCAAAGCTGATAAAGAAACTGGATGTTTCCTGGCTTAACTGAAGGAAATAGTAAAACTGATTAAAGTAAGAGTGAAAGAAAGTAAGCATTAGTGTGTTCGCATCCTCTGATATGTCCCACTTCTCTATGTTCTGCTCACAAGCCCTTTTCATACTCTGAGCAAGCATTCCCAAACTTAGAGAGGTAAGGCTTCAGCTGAAATCTCACAGTTGAGATTATTTGTTTTATAATTACCACAAATGTAATAACTTGACTTTAGCAGATCCATGTGGGGCATGTTGAGGACAAGGCTTGTTAAGTGAACCAGCACAGGAGAAGATTGGACAGGGGTGGAATCCCACATGATAACAGCAACTCAACAATATCCATCAGCATGGCATTAGCTTAGTGTGGATATAACATCAGGAGCTTGGATAAAGCCTTCAAGCTTTCTGGGTGTCCAGTCAGAACCAGGGAGGCTGCAAGAAGTTCTACCATAAAACTCCAGCACTGCAGTGTCTAAAGGAACTGAATCTCAATGGGCACAGATTTTAGGTTTTGCACAGTCAATCCTAATTAAAATCCCAAAAGTATAATGGCTGATGCCCCTGCTGTTGGAGCCTTAAGACACCCGTTAACTGCTGAGCCCTACACTTTTTTTTTAATAAAACACTGTTTTAAGATAAAGCACAATAAATGTGCTTATTACGCACTCTAACATAGAGCACAGAAATACAACACTACAGAGTGCAAGTCTAACCATCTCCACAGTGGGAAAAGTGCGAAGGTTAAAAATATGCATGTGGCTTAACACAAGATATTTTTAAAAAACATGACACGGAAATCTTATACTAATGCTTTCATCTTTACCACAAACATGACTGAAAACTTAAGGTCAATTGCTGATCCTTCTCTCGCAGTAGTAGTAGTAGTGTAATCCTTTCAAAGGTACAATGTTGGAAAGATCAGAGAATAAAAAAACCCAAGTGTCCAAAAATGATCCCATTTACCACTTTTCCAGTAGTTACATTTTTCAAGGAGTAAACGTGTAAGGTCACCTTGATCTTCACCATCAGTAACTGATACACTTGGAAACAGCTAAGACAACCACCTGGACTGAGATCAGTTCGGTGTCGCACACACACACACACACACACACACGGATACACACACAAATACCCCACAGGAAAAAGTGCACTTTCAATTGCTGATACAAAAATAGATTGGCACATTCTTTTTGACACAGTGAAGATATCTTCTTTAAAAGCTTTTTCACTTCAAGAAGTTCTCTTGGAGTTTGCAGCAGGTCTGTAGAAAAAGCGCTACGAGAATGCACTCAGTGGGCTTCAGTGTGATGGAGAGAGGGGTGGTCATGGAGGCTGCCCTTCTAATTTTTGCCTACTTTTATAGCTGTAGTCCCTACAGGTAGGGTCAGTTGCCACCCAGTTTCAGCACATGAACCATTCACCAACAGCTCAGTCTTCACCTGCTTTGAGAAAGTAACGATACATAAATTCATCAAAGCCAAGAGTCGATGCAGTATTTCCTGTAGCCAGAGAAACTGTTTTGTGGGGGAGGGGAGAGAGAGTGAAGTGTTAGGAGTCTGATTTTGCATTTCCAGTAGTAACTGCGGCTCGGGAGAGCCAAGCGGGAACAGTCGGGAGCCCCTTCCCCGCCGGCAGCCAGCGCTAGGAGTTCTGCACCAGGCGTCTGTAGTGCGGCATCACCTCGTGCTCGGGCAGGTGCAGAGCAAACTCCAAGGCCACCAGCACCGGGAACTCGAAGGCGATCAGCTCTCGCCTGTTCAGCCGGAACTTCTCTTCCAGTTTCTGCAACAACAGCCAAGGGGAGAAAACATAAATGAACAAAAATGGAACAGGGGTTTGCCTTTCTAGAGCTTTCCCACAAATGGCATTATTCAAAACACGCATGCTGCTGTCATTAAACTTCTGTCCTGATGGATTTGCGTGGCTCTAGGGTTAGAAAATTAGAGCTGTGTGAACTGGATGTTCCAAATCTTTATTGTGAAGGTGAACTCACAGAGCTCAGCCAGCCATGCTATTTCTGACACCTTCGTCACTTCACTCATTCCACTGTGAGCAGATACATCTTCTAATGATCACAGTGATTGCCACAGCAGCAACAGGAAATTCCTAGCTTCATGCAAACAGCAAAATCACTTATATAATGGAAGACATGCATCTTCTAATTGTCCACAAACTTCCTGCACTGCTTGAAATCACTCGTTTTCCTTTCAGCATTAGACTGTGCTACAACGCCCTGTTGGGGAAATTATTTTGCCACAATTTGATCTTAATACCTTAGAGAGAGAAGGTGTCGTAAGAACAGTGAGTAATAGAAACTGCTATCCTCAGGGGGCATGAGATGGGTTTTAGAGTTGTTTTTGTGCTGTAGTGTACTAAACCTCCCATATGCTCTGCTGTTTTCACTGGATTTGGATGCTACAAGTAGGCAACCAGTTGCTCAGGGATATTTCCCCCTCATCCTCTTCTTAGGATCTCCCTGGCTTGCTACTTCTCTGCCCACTGGGGTTACTGTAAAGTTCAATGTCTTATGGACCAACACTTCAAGAGAGCAAGAGAGGCCAGATCTTCCAATTCCCACTTGGCTGATTTTTTTGTCATTATTCAGAGGGCTTTCTAACAAACTGACTGTCAACCCAGCTCTGGGACTGTGGGAAGAGGGCAAGAGTCCAGTCCTGCCCCCATCCACGATCCCATGTCTGTTCCATTGAGTGAGCTGGTTGTAACCATATACCAAGACACCAGCCTAACCTTCTGCAGCATTAAATCAGATTGGTACCTCAGTGCTTGCAGAGGATTATGGCATAAACCCTCATGTTACCTCTTTCATGTGGCGTGGGTAGGAGACCAAACACATTACTCTAAAAAAACCATCTTGAATGAGGTGTTGTGATGGGAACATCTCCTTAGGTTTTGCCCAAAAGCTGCACTTGATAAATACAAATGTCTATTGGACTCCCCCTGAAATTAGTATCTGCATTTAATTCCCAAAGGAGAATCCTTACTGACACTCTTGAAAACATAATTAAAAGCAAAATTAATTTCCTGAGGGTTCACCTGTTGCCTTGTATTGACAAAATGGTGGTCAGATACATCTCAAACCTCACAGTATCTGACACCAGGGCCTTCCATCCCATCAAACAAGCTTCCCACGCCTCTGCAAGGATATTGATCACTACTACTTCCACAAAAATGTGTAATGAAAAAAGATATTTAGCTGGCTGTACATCTGGAAGCCTAAAAGAAAGCACATCCACTGACAAACAGGCTTGCACAGACCACACGCTGGCACTTCATGCAGATGGAACACTGGAAACCTATGGATACGTACATCTATAAGATGCTTGACTTCATGTTTTCTGAGGTCACTGCCAATTTTGGCAGCTAAAAGAACACAAGCTCCAGCACAAAGCTTTCTATTCTGCTTGTTCAGCTTCCCCTTGAGAGCGAGCTTCTCAAAGTAGACAAAGGCCATGGCCACTGTGGGCTCTTCAAAACCACATTCTTCTTGAGCAAGCTTGCGCATTTCTCTCTTCAAGCTGAGTAAAGAGACCAGACAAGTATGCTGTGAGATGAGTTTTAAAGCATTTCTCATTTCACCCTAAGAGCCATGCTTTCAGAGATTCCTGCTTAGTCAAATGGAAGGGAAAACATAATTTATTGGGCAGATATTTTTATGCTGTTTTGGGGGCACATTTCATGACATTTTTACATCACCAGTGACCCTCACTGCCCCAGCAGACAGTTGTGTCAAACTATAAAAGCAACGAAAAAAGCTCTGACAGTTTTAGCAACAATATTTTATCAGAGGTCCTACACTGCATACCATTTGTTTTGTAACAATGTTTTGACTACTGGTGCTCTGTATGCAGCTTTTGCTGCTGGTTATGGTTGGCCAAATCCAAACTGACAGTTCTGTCCATGTACTGCAGCACTGTCTGGTTACAGAGCAGTGTGGCTCAGTGTCCTTCTGGCCACTAGGGTCAAATGAAATTATCATTACTTCAGTGGAGCAATATGCTACACCAGAAACAGAGATGGAATATTACAACTTTGCTGTGAAGCCAAATACTCTTTTTGCTTCTGGCCAAGGCACAAAAGCAGCACTTCTCCTTCCTCAGTCTCTTTTTAAGCCAATTCCCATGAGCTTAGACTCTGTTGGGTTAATTTTCTGGTTATTTTAATATAGAGCATGCCCAGCTCTCATCCTCATCCCGTTAGATGCTGTGTTTGACACCTGACCAGCACATGTTTGCACATTCCTCTATCCTGTTTACTCATCCCAGTAATCCAAGCAGTCATCTGACTAACTCTGCACCTCTGCTGGTCACTGCTCCTGGAAGATCAATCAGTGCTGTGCTTCCCCTCCTGTACACCAGGAATTGCACTGACATGTGAGACAGCTGCATCATGCTGCAGCCTTACTGAGCTTTGCAACATACCTTCTTATTTTACTGAGGGTTAGCTTGATGTGAGGGAACTTCTCCTTAAAGGTCTCATTCATGTCCTTCTTGAGATCTGATGGCTTCACATAGTCTATGACCGTGGTCTGTAACACAGGGCAAGAGAGAATTACTCTTTTAGTTTGCAACAAAGAAGGTCACTCGATTCCCAGAAGCAAAGAATATCAAACAAGTGCCAGCCAGTCCCAACACTTTCAGCAGACAGGAAGATTTAGGCAACTATTTATTTGTGACTGACAAAACAAGTGACCCGTTCAGCACAAGCCTTGGACAATACATACCTCATTAGCATCCTCTAAGTATTGCTAGGAGTGATTTGAAGATAAATGTGGCTGGATGAAACCTACCTAAGAAATCTTGTAAGATAAAAAATATTCATCACAATAACTGATATGATGACCAGATTTTGGTGCATACCTCCATGTGGTTCTGAGACCCATTGTGAGTTTCTCTCAGATTGATTCTTTAAAGAAACCACAGGTACAAACTCTTGCCTGCTGTGGCATACATTGATAATAAAGTAAGTAACCAGCTTATATGGCAGGTCACTCAGTAGAGCGGAAGG
>NW_005054305.1:2439964-2455800 GCF_000277835.1 Geospiza fortis | reverse complement strand
AAGGCAGCAAATGGACAAAAGAGCCAGGACAACATTCAAAGGGTACAGTCTATTTTCTTTGAGCTTTCCTTTCCCCAAGTTGCAGAGCATTCTCCTGGCCAACACAGCCCCTGCATCTGTGCATGTCCAGCACTTCTCTTGCTCCCTTAGTCCTTGTTCAGGTAGCACTTTGCCCAAAACCCCTGCCACCAGTCACCTGGCCAAAATCTAGCAGCTCAACAAGAAATCAACATTTATTTTGGGAATGTATCAATTCTCTTCCAAGCTTTAGCAGTTCTGCCCATTGGGCAGAAGTGGAGAGGAGCCCCAGCTTGGGCACCTGGGGGACACCCTGGTCCCCAGGCATACAGCCCCCTGCCAGCTTCAAGCATGTAAGAAAGCAGCAGTGGATAGTGCAGTGCATTCTCCTGCTCATAAAATAATATTTCAAATCTGATTTCTGGTTTTGATTAATTTGTATTATGGCAAAGGGCTGTTAACAGCACACAAGAGGTGGAAAGAGGTATGTGAAACCCTTGCTGCATGTTATGCCTTTATAGAAGGTGGAGCTCTGCTGTAATGTATCCTCATGGGAATTGAAATCAGCCAAAAAGACTGACTGAATATGCTTTCAGGCTTTTTTTCTGTAATTAAAATAATATATGGAAGGGCTTGGGGAATACAAAGTGCAATGGCTCTAGAGAGAAAGCAGACAATTCCTTTTATCCCATTGTGTTGTTCTCTGTTTCCAAAATAAGCATGAAGGAGAGTAAAACACACCTAGCTTTTCCTGCACTTTACTTATGAGATACAGTACTGAATTATTAGGAAATCAAAACAGAGCAGAGCACGTGTTTCCCCTGAGTAGTGCCCAGCAGTATTTGATGCAAACAAATTAGAGGGGAAAACCCCAGGTTTTTGCCATGGGGTGTTGTTATGGTCATGCACACATTTTAAAACATGGCCCATTCTGCCACTTCAACACTCCTCAGCCACACCTGCTTCCCTATGAGCCTGACTGCAGGAGCAGGCAGACAGTGCAGTGCCTCTGAGGTTAAAAATTCATAAACTGCCTTGATGCTGAAGCAGGCAATGTGCTGCCACACCTGAATAAAAGGAAGAGAAGAAAAGACAGGAGGGAGAAGCCTTGCCCTACCCTGGTGGGAAAGCCTCAATGGAATGTGTGGGCCTGCCTGATTTTAACCCTGCAGAGGCTGGAAGGATGTATGCACGCACCGTGCAGCTGGGGCTCTTCACTGCAGACAGCTTCTCACATGCTTCATCTCAGCTGGCAGGGCTCAGACCTCTAAAGTAGAAGAATTAAGATCTTAACAGCTACCCCTTTTCCTTTCTTTCCCTGGAATGTTGCAGCTGGCCTGCCTACTCCTTGGTATTGTTGCCAAAGGATCATCAGCAAGCTGGGCACTGCTGATGCACAGATACACTGGGAGGTTTATGTGTTAAGAGACTTTCCCTCAGTACTGCTACAAGAGGACACTGAAACAAGGCACATCTAATTTAGATCACTGCTGTCTGCTACTCAGGGTATAGAAAGAGAGTCCATGCTGGTCTTGCTTACAGAGCCAAGAGACACTAACCAGATACATCCTATTCAATGTAAAGATGATTTTAGTTACTACCAGTATTTTTTGGTTGTCTTGGGCAATCCTATAAATAGTGAGCTCAGTGTTACCTTACAAAGCTACCTGACACCTTATTTCATGCTTCACTACAAACCTAACTGCCCATTTTTTGTTCTTCATTACAACAGAGCTCATAATTTTATCTTAATTAACTTGCCTTTAGCTCTCTCCAGGTTATCTTCTTCTTTTGCTTACATGCAGAACAGAAACCACTTCCCAACGGAAAGGGCACAGCAGCAGAGGGAGGGCCTGTCCATCCTCCAGGCTCTGCTGAAGGGCTGCACAGAAGTTGGGCCACACAGCAAGTTTCAGCTGCTTTCACCTCTAACAAGTCAGGGTGGCTCTGGGGGCCACTGTGCAGAGGGGCAGTGAGCCCTGAGCTCCTCTGCAGGCACCGACTTGTTTTTTCTGGGACTCCTCCAGCCTGTGGGAGGTTTGCCAGAATTCAGCTAAAGTCTCTTTAGAAGGAGAAAAGCTCTTTTAAAAAATTTCATTTAAAGTAAAGCGCTCAGAGGCTTGAGACTAAGCAGACAGCTTAAAACTAAGAACAGTACAGAGGTACAGTTATTTTTAAACACAGAGATTTGTCAATTTTGTCTTGTTGATAAGGATCTCTCCCTCTCCAACTCTGAATTCTGCCGCTTCCTGCGAGACAACAGTCTCTACGATACAAATCACAATAATGAAATCCAGATGAAAGCTGGTGTGTGCTGGTTTTGATTCATGTAACAGGATAACAGCAGCATGTTTGAACACACTGGCTCGAAGGCAGCTGTCTCATCTTGTCAGTGCCATGCTGGAGAGCTCAGCTAACTGCCCTTATTTTCAAGAAAAGCATTTGTGTAAGTTTTGTTGGTTTTTTTTTGCCTTGATTTTTTTCCTTCATAGCTGCTGCAGAAGCTGGACTTTGAGCAACAGGATGCTGCTTGTCCAGCTGGTACCTACAGAAATGCATTCCTGTGCATGCAGGACCCTGCCTAGCAGAGAGGCAGGCTGAAAATACCCCAAATAAATATCTGTTGAGAGGTAGTTTAAAAGCAATGTTGGATTAGCATCTGTTGAGTGATCAAATCAGTTACCCTTTCAGTCACCCTCCTGAGTAGCACTCACGAGGCTACACAGGAATCTTGGTCCCCAACCCTGATCCTGCCCAGGGCACCTTATGCACCCTGCAAACAGCTTGCCACTGAGCATCAACCCCCACTGCTGCCCCTGCCCACGAGTAAAGGAGTGGAGCAAAGCTCTGGGGTGGTCCAGGAACCCACAAGAAGCAGCTGGGATCTGACAGGGGAGGGCTTGGACACAACTCCATCCTCCTCTGCCTGCTCCCTGCTCAGTGTTTAAGCTTCTCTTCTGTTTCAGGCCACGCCACTGCCCTTGAGCTTCCTGTGTGTCCCACACGAAGCTGCCATCTGAAGAATAACACATGACTGTCTGTCCAGGACAATTCTGGTACTGCCTGTGTCAGGGCTCTGATCAATACTGATGCTCCAAAATTTTATGAAGGGTTTGCAAATATTTCCCTAAAATGAGCACAGCTTTTCTCCATCCAAACATGCTTTCTTATACATAATATTATTCCCTACCAGGCAGGCACTCTGTACTCCCAGAGCTGTCAGACACATGAACAAGGCACTGGGAACTACCAAACTGTCTCTCTCATAGTCTAATCTCCAATGTTTTTAACTTCTGTCATCCAGAACCGTCTGTCTTGTTTCTCACAGCTTATTTGCAGGGAACACATTTCAGTTCAGCATTCAGCAACACTCCTTTGTGGGCTCTGTTACGTTCTCTGTGTACAAATCTGTGTATGTATATTTTACTTCGGTGATGGAAGCTGTACAAGACAAATGAAAACCTTGATATATGGTAGCTGACAGATGCCTGGACAGAGTGATAAATGCTTCAGCCCAAGTCTCTACTGTGCACACTTTTTGCTTGGCTGGCAGTTTTGAACTTGGAGCTCAGCTCGTGTGTTATTCACAAGCATTTTCAGGCAGCTGCTTTCTCATAGGAAAGCTGTATATATAGCTTCATAAATATGGGAGGAGAATGCCTGAAATGGTTGGTAAGACTGGCAGGATGAAATATTGTAGAAAATAAATCCTACTTTGGCATGCAACCAGTAAAAGATGATCTAGCCTTGGATGCCTCTATCTCTTAGCTTAAGAAGGATAAAATCAGAATAAAATAGGTGAATAAAATGAAAGATGAATGATAGGCTCTCTTAGCTGCTGTTACTGTGTATCCCTGATAAATCTGTTTCACAGAGAGCAGACGGAAAACTGACACCTGAAACAGACTTTTGGTAGGTCACTGATAAGGTCTCAGCCACACAAGAAGTGAAAAGAAGTCAACAACTCTGCACTCTCTGACTAATGCATCCCATAGGTGACCAGCTATGTACCCATCAACTGCCAGTAACCTAATTCATACACTTATGGCTTATGAATATATATGAGAAATCCTGACAGACAAGAGGCTTTAAACTGTGATGGAAAATGGGAATGATTCCGAATTATAATTAAAATTCTAAAAAAGGAAGCTAGACTAAAATAAGATGCTTCTGTTGTTACAAAGTTATTAACATTCGAGGACCTTAAACTGAAAGATTTTAAATTTCACAAGGCAAATAGTCTCAAAAACTGCCTCTTTGAAATAAAGTACATGGAAGGACACCAGTTTATTTCATATTGTTAACGCTCAGGAATTATTCTCAGAATAGTTATTTATTGGAGTCTCAGCCAAATATAGCATCAAATGCATAGAGCACAGGATTTATATATGATTATCTACCACTGCTATCCTCTGCTCCCTGAGACTTTTGGGTACAAGGTCAGTAGCTGATAAAGAAGCAGTCTGGAGATACTTAATATACAGCCGCAGAAGAGGCTCGAAGAATAGGGTGACAGCACTGAAGGACACTGGCTGAAAGTGGAGTCTGCCTGACCTTGGTGCTCCTTGTGAAAGACAGAACGAGAGAACGACAGACCAAATGCATTATATCATCGTGCAGGGCTTTTGTTGGACCAAAGGGCTAGGGCAGCAAGCAGTTCTAATTTTAAAATCACACTGGAGGACTGCTATTAAATAACGCAGCCCGGCTGCGCTCGCCACAAGCGCGGTACCTGGCAAGTGCAGGCTGGCAGACAGGCACTGCAACAGCTCTGCAGAGTTTTGTGACCTGCTTCTTTTATAAGGGGTGCGGAGATGTCAATTTGCTTTTATATAATTAAACCAACACACTGACTTTGCAGCTCAGTACCCAAACCTAATTCCACATGTATCCTTTGAGCACAGATGGATGGATATTTCAGGGATGAGAATACAGAATGGGTCACAAAGTCAACGTGCTGCTGATCTGGGCTTTTCTTCTTCTGCTGCAAGTTTTGGCAGCACACGGTGACCAGCTAACATGCTCCTGTGCCTCTGTGTTACCAACAAAAGCACTTCTGCAGGATCAGCCTTGAGCCTGTTGAGAATGAGTTTTCTAGTTCAGCACAGAAGGAGTTTCTGCTGGAAAGAATGCAGAGAGACCAGGGGGGCACTGATGAGTCTGTACAAATGCTAGTCAACATGAGATTCGAGGAAAGAAATTAATGCTTAGTCTGGTAGATAAAGTTCCTGTTCTAGAGAGATTTAAGAATCTGCACGAATTCCTGTTTTAGCAGTATCAGCCAGGAAGACATCTGTTAACCATGACATGATGTTTCCCTTCCCCCCAACCCCCCAGCATGAATTTTTTCTACCTCTTACTGTTTATACTGCAGCAGAGAGTGCAGACTCTCTGACAAAGACAACACAAAATGAAATAATTTCTCCAGGGCAGACTAGAGTTTAAATACAGCTAATAGAATTAATAGAAGCCATAGATTTGGTATTGGGAAAGTATTGAAGAATACTTTTCAGAATTGTCCTGACAGGCAATTTATGGGTATTACTTCTAGAAATGCAACAGGGAAGTATATGCTCTCTTAAGCCTGAGACTTCACTACAGAAAAAACCAGACCAAAACAAAAAAGAACAAACAAAAAAAATTTTAAAAAACCCCAAAAAAACAACACAAACAAAAAACCCACAGAAAACCTAAAAACCAAAAAAACCCCAAATCAGACTAAACCAAAAGCACTTCTGCTTCCCCAGAGCTATCTTCAAGGAGGAAGAAGATAGCTCAGCTCAGCTTCTCCTTGAAAACAGCTGAGAACTTGCAGCTAACACTTCTCTCAAAGAGTCAGGGCTAATTCAGCTCAGTAAAATTAAAAGACTATAAAGTCAATGCCAGTGATTATAAACTCAGGCTCCACAAAAACTGAGCACACAGAGTGCTAGTCGCACGAGTAAAGTCTAAACCGGACCACACATTTTGTCTGTCCTATGCCTCGGGATAAAGCCTGCAGTGTTTACTAATGCAGCATTCACACAGACCTCAACAGAGCTTTCCCAGCAAGCGTAGAAATCCTGGCCTAAGAAGCACAAGCCACCCTCATGGGAGTAACAGCAGTGCACGCAGCTCTATCCTGCAGGCAGCGACGCAGCCCAGCATGCCGTCCTCTTCCACACCTTCCCCCCATGAATTGCTCTGACATCCATAAGGAGGGGTGAGGGGAATATCGACAAGCTTGCAGCTGTCAAGCATTAATGCTAAATCCCGGCCAAGTAACGAAACTTTAATTACAAGCTGCAGCTCTCCACGCACAACAGAATGCTGGGCGCTGACATCAGAGCCGCTCTCAGCTGCTCCAGCGCTTGCAAGAGGCAGCAATTCCAGCCCCATTCCACCCAGCACTGAGAGGCAGCAATTCCAGCCCCATTCCGCCCAGCCCCAGCGGCTGCTCCGGCCTCTGAGCTCCTCGGGCAGAGGTCTGGCACTGCTGCAGTGGCTGTGCATGGTCAGGAAAACAGCACAGGTCTCTTGCTGGCCCCAGACTGCAATTTGCTTTAATTGCAGTGTGCACAGATTTTTATATTTGGGGGGAAGAAAATGACTTGAAATTATAAGGCTGTTATGCTCCTGCTCAGACTGATGTGAACTGCAGGGAGAGAGGGAGGGAATGTCAGGAGAGTCAGGAAAGTCTAAAACAGATGTGAGTGAAGTCTCCTACATAGCCAACATGGCCTTATATTCAGCTCTATTGCCCAAACTGAAAATTCCTACTTAACCCGCAAGCTCCCAGGACACTCCAGCACTACCTTTTCTCCTTTCTCTTGGCTGAAGGAAGCACCAGCACCTTGTAAAACCTTTCAGCTGAGCACTGAAGAACAACCATCCACCCCTTAGTTTCTTGCAGAGCCATGCAGCTCTTGCATAGGATCACAGCTATGCTGCTTGGCTGTGGGCAGGCAAAACCCCGGCCCCAGAGAGCCCTTGGCACCTGCCTGTGACCTATCTCAACAAAAGAAACAGAGCACTTAATGTCCTTTAACCCTTTCTTAGATTAGTGCCTGCCCTCAGAGAGGGAGGTGGAAGTCCCACAGACCCTCAGATAGTGCTGAAGAAGTGATGTCTGGAAGGGTACATTCAGGAAAAAACCCTCAACTGTCTAATAAGACATTATTTCAGACACAGTAGTAATTAACCCTAGAGAAAATTTAAAAGTGGGGAGACCCCTGTCAATGCAAATATATTCTAGATAAACAATGACATTGATGTTAACAACTGTCCTTGAAATAATCTTTCACCTTTAAGGCAACTAGTCATACCCCTTCTCAAATCCCCAGGCAGCTTCTTTTTACAACAGAAGTACAAACACAAGACTTTGAAATGCTGTGGTCAACCACCATACAGAGAAGAATGGCACTGAATACCCACCCCTGGATGGAGAACTCCCTTGCAGGATGCCAGCCTGGCTGCCTCATTTTTACTCATTTAATCATGTCCATGAGAACATCAAGTAAAAAGGGGCTCAAAGATCTCAGGTGATTCCAGGGGACCTGTACTGCCTGGTGGACACTTGCAGCCTGAGGAAGGTCAGAAACACAGCCATGACTGCTAGAGCTATGTTCCCTTTGGATGCTGGCTAACAATGGCTTTTTCTTGAGGGAAGACAGCTCCCTGTCCATGACAGTAACCATATCAAAACTTGACAAATATTTTCCCACACAGATGTAGCTGCTATAAAAGGTTGTCACTTTGTGGGTTGGCAGCCAAAAAATAACTCGCCAGCCCTTAAAGGAAAACTGGTAGCAAGTAAGCAGAGGAGACTCTGGATAAGCCATTTGAAAATCTAGAATAAACACAGCCTTAGAACTCAATTAAGCCTGTGTGTGCAACCAGATAAACATCCACATAAAGCATTTAGAGCTTATTTTGAAGAAGGAGCACTCACAAGCCAAATTACCCGTGGGGTGGGGGGCAAATGAGAACATACAAAGGCTGCATCTTTACATACATTAGCAGTTTCTTAAATAATGTCTTCTGTTCCAAATTAAACAAGAACATGGACAGCACTTTAGACCTCAGTGTTTCAAATCCTATCATATTTGTATATAGATAAGAGAAGTAGGTCACCACTTTGGGGGAAAAAAAATAATATTTTCCCTACTGCCTATCACCCTGGATGTACAATCCAGACAGATCCACGCTCACATGTGTATGACTGCACTGCATCTTGCAATAGTCCTGCTAAAATAATCTACAGATTTGGAGCAACCAAAGGAAAGGCTACAGAAGTATCTCACCACAGAAAACTTTTAGTCAGAGCACAAAGCACAGAACAATTATGTCTCTGTATTGTTAAGGGTTTGGATATAGTGGGAAATATACAGACTCTGCTCATAATTGCTGCAATTAAAGGAAGGACCATCCCATGGTGAAATAAATACCTGGGAAACCAAGCTGTTCAGAGCAGTGAATGATTAGCATCAAAACACAGCGTAGCTTCATGACTTCAGAAAAACCCCAATGGGCATCCTCCTATTTTGTAATAGGTGCCAGTTTGAGGAAGTGTAAATTTTCCTCTGAATGCCAGAGAATGAGTGCATTGTTTGAACAAGCCTTTCATCTCAAGCATTTATGAAATACAGCGGTAATAAAAGTGTTTGCTTTTGTAATACCTCCAAGAGTTTGTTTTAACATGCCTTGAGAAGTAACTGTCATTTAGAACAAAGCATTCTGAACAGCTCTTATTAGTATATTAAAAATAATAACAAGTCTTCTAAAAATGCAGCCAAATGAAACCTCAACCTTCAGGACTTTGTTATGGGAATTCCTCTGTCCTACACAGAACCACTTACCATATATGAAGGAAATATTAAAACCCGCTTATGTTTGCCACATGGCCACTGGGGATCATCTAAAAGATTTGGGTCGTATTCAACAAAGTCTCCCAGGTCGCTACCTAGAAAACAACAGTTTAGATATAGAATTTTGAAAGGAATTCATCACATCTGGACTTAATACAAGTGGCAAATGAGTTCACAGATAATGCACAATATTATCTCCACGCAAGATTTTTTAAGAGATGAAAAATTGTTCTAATTCCTGATAACTCTAAATATTTCCATATTAATGTGATTTGCCAAGACACAGAGGACCTAGAGCTTATGAATTACTTGCTAAATGTGAATTTAGGGCTTAGAGAACTGCAGAATTATATAAAGCTCCACAGTGACTTTTATTCCTGGCAACAAGTTTTCATCTGTTCAAGCAGATGTTTTGATTTGTTTCATCTATCATGCCAAAATATTTTAAGCATATAGTGCTTTGGCTTATGTTTTGTGTCCAGTTTTATAAACACAGCCCTTTCCAGCCTAACAAAGGTCACGAGTGGAATTTACACCTTCAGCTTGTGACTACTGTGTTGCCACTGTAAATTTTCCATAGCAAAGGAAGGTAAGGACAAGCCTGATGCAGGAGGAGCAAGCAATGCTGATGACAGGAGGAGGCACGCTGGGTGCCATCAGGGCTGTCAATACCACCGACGTGCTTGTTCATTTAACCTCCATCCTCCACAAGCAAGCTTTCTAAGCAAATATGGAATAAGCTGTGCTTCACCCAGAACAGAAGACTGTATTTACTTAATTAAAACTAATGGGGGGACTAAAACACACATCAGTCCTTTGCAATAACTGCCTACCATCAGGGTATTAAAAAGAGCTACTTGAGAAGTTACCTGCATCAATGCTCCCCTGGGTGCTGTTAGCCCTTCCCAAAGAAAGGCTACGATGGCTTGCATTGCGAAATTGGGAGAAAGATGAGGTGGAGTCTATTGTGTTCCTCCGAGTTCCCAGAGCATTGGTGGGAAACAGGAACTGTGTATAAGAAACCGTCTGGAAAAAAAAAAGTCAGAATGGACAGACAGTTACTTTCGGCCCAGCCTGGATGCAGTGGGATGCTTCTGGTGCATTCCAACTGGAAGCAAGAGAAGCCAAATTAATGGAGGATTTTCTGGATTTAGTAGTTTGGTACAGATGAATATAAACCAGTCACCTACATTTGCTTCAGTGCAGTCAGTTTATTCATGCAAAAAAATGCTTTTGCAAAGGCATTAGTTCTTCAGCAAAACACACACACACACACACAAGCTCTAATACACTGGATTTACAAAATCCTACTCAAGGGTCAGATTTAAAAACATATCAGTTTGGTCAGGTTTTTTCCAGTGGGCTTTCTCTGTAGCACATTTCAGCAGCTTCTTTACTGAACTAGCATCATCTATATGGGTCCCTCAGCACACAGCTGCCAGAGGCAAATCACTTAAACACTGCTAAACTGAAGCACATTGTTCGCTATTTTTCTTTCCCAGGACTTTGTCTGGCAGAGTCTTATTGATGTAATAAGTGAGCTCCAGCTCACAGCAAACATTGTGGGAGATCATTTACTACCCCCCCAACATGGACTAAGTGTGAATGAGTAACTTGTGACAAAATTATTTTTAGAGTGCACTGATTCTCTGCTTGGACCCCTGGCCAAGAAAAAGCTATGCCTTGCTTCTTGTTGGCTGATTTTCCAACAATAACATTGCATTGAAGAAAAAAAAAAGAGTTTGAGACTCTAGACTGGTTTATGAGGAGGTCAGAACAGGTATCAAATAAAACATGTGGCATGTGAGCTTTTATTATTTATAAGCAGACAGATTGTCCTCAGGAATTTACAGCCTGTAGTCTGGCCTGACACCTGGTTAGGTGAGCACAACACGTGTAGCAGCATTGACCCAGGGCCTTTAAATCCATAGATGACAGCAGACTGAGTAAAACTGAACTGTAGAAAGTAAATCAGGCTTTCAGGAAGAAATGTTCTCTACTACGATTAAAACTGTCTCTCCTCTATATATTTATTTAAAATCAATCAGTTCCCTAAAGATTCATATTTGCTAATTCCATTCAAGTGAACAAGCTTCTGGATTTTGAAAGACTAATCAGCTTTATGCCACTGTCTTCCTGCTCTCTGGAAAAATATTGAGCAAAATGTTATTAAATACAATTGAAAGCAAATAGAATTGCAGCTACAACTCTCATCAAAAATTATTCTCAAGCTCCTGACAATATACACTGCAGTGATACCTCCTGCTAGAGCAAGGGGAAGGCTGTGTAATTCAGTAATGCTTTACACACTCAGATATTGCCAGAGGCAAATTTCTTCAAGGATACAGAGTTGTCTGTGCTGACAGCTTGGGCAGTCCTCATAGATTTTTGCTAAGCTTATTTACAGTTGCACATACTGTGCTTTAACTGCTCTGTTACGCTGCATGTTGTATTTGTGCTTTTTATTAGTTACACCATTTTTTCCCCTTATAACATCAAATCTAAGGGAGTAAGAACTGAAGCATCCCCACCTTCCCATCTGCTCCGAGCTCCACACCTTCAAGACCAATTATTTCTTTCAGACACACTCCAGTAGAATGGCACTGGCGTCCACCATCCAGCTTCATGTCCCTGGGAAGCAGAAAGAAGAGCAGAAACAGCTCTTAATACACACACCTTGTTCACCTCCCACCACCAAATGCTGAAACAAGGTGCAGCATTAATCCAGACATGCCAATGCAAAGCACAGACCAGACAACTTTTCCTGTGGGAAGCACTTTTGCTGTCTAAAACACCTTATAGAGAAAACCCCCACTTTGTTCACGGTTGCAGCTCAAAGCCCAGCCTATTGCACAGAGCAAGGTTCCCCACTGCTGGGTACCTCTGACAGAACCTGGCACTGGGAAGGAGCTGGAAGTCATAACACTTCAGGTGAGATACAACAATCCAGCCTGAACACTTGACTGCCATGTATCCAGCAGGCAGATGTTCCCAGAGCACATACCCACATTCCCCTATGTGAAACAGAGGGAATTTCCAGTGGAAGATTCCAGGAAGGATTCCTGCTCCTTCGAGCACACAGGAGAGTGGCCAAAGCCCAGTGACCCTTCTGCTGGAGGCTGACAGGAGAAAGCCAGTTTTCCACGACCCTGGCATGGAAACTTGGGGATCTACTTTAGAAGGAGTGACCCACCTGGTATCTTCCATTTGGAGATAAATGAGATGCCTGAGATAACCAGGCTGTATCCCATGCTTTAGCATCATGACCAAAATGTGAGCAGAGGTAGAAAAGACTAAGAACAAATCTGTGCTTCACAAATGACAACTGTATGAAACTCCATAATATTTATCTTGCAATATTTTCCTGGCTGGTTGCTGCTGGGGTCCAAGTGTGTGCTCAAAACTCCGTGTGGGAGACATGCTGATATGGAGGCCAGGAGAAGCCCTGCAGGCCCTTCACCCAGTCACAGGCTGGGCTATCTCCTGCTCTGACATACAATACACCCTGTTTCCAGCCCATCACACATTTTATTTCTCTGAAACATGGTCATCCTGAGCCCCCAGTAAGTCTCACTGCTGGAAAAATCCAACACATCTATCTTCTGGAAAACACAGTTCAGTGATAAAGGAAAAGTCTGTATCAAGTTTCTAATCCCAACAAAGTCCTCTTAGTTTCTTGACTAGAGTTCACTTAGCACAGTGTCATATTATCATTCTTGTTTCCTGATATCATGTTACTGAGGGGTTGGACTAATAATGATGTAAAAATAGCTCTCTGTCACAAGCATGGTATTAGCCTGTCTGCTCCTGCGCAGAAAGTGCTTAAGGGAACTATTTCTCACAGAGATAAATGCCAAATTGTAATTATTTCAGCAGTTATCTATGAAACAAACACACAACCTGAGGAAGTCCCTGAACCCCAGAATGAAAACAAATATCTGAACTACCTGAAATCAGAATAGTGTAGTTTCTTTCCATTCAAGACCCTACAGATACAGAGCAAGAAATAATGCTGATACAACTCTGAAAACATGTCATGGAGAAATTTTTCCATGTAATTAACAGACATGGATAGATAACTGCTATTCATCAAATGGAAATCCATCACCCTTTGAAGAATCAGCACAGCAGCTTTAAAAAACGCAAAGCAGCTCTGAGGACTGGAAAGAAATCAGTGTTTTTGAAGCAGGGAGCAGGGTCAGCTGGCAAGTGTGAGCACACAGAGGAATGATTCCTGGACATTAGCTGAAGTTTGATGGGCACTATTGCCTCCATTGCCCATCTTTCTGATGTTTCTAAAGATGATTCTCCTTTCAGGATCCTGTGAACAACACTGCAGTAATTCTCCCTGTTCTGCAAAAGCTACTTGGGGTGCTCCCCTTCTCCACATATGCTCTGTATCTCTAGAAAGTATATGACTGCTTGTGTTGTAAAATGGAGTGATAAAGTGTTACTGTTTGGAGAGAAATCTGTCCATAAAACAGAGAATTAAACTCCCTCTCTTGAGGAAAATCAGTACTAAACAGTGTGCAGTTTCTTATGAGCATATAAATGGAAAGGCTCATCCTGGCTTATACACTTCCTCCGCTCTCTTGTAAAAGAGCTTGGTTAACACCTCATAAAGAATTCCTAAGCAACTTTACTGTATCCTTTTTGACTCCCCTATCAGTATGATCAACAGCAAGCTAAGAAAATTTTTTGCATGACAAGCATTTTTTTTTTCCTCACTTCTATTAAAGACAAAGAGCTCAAGAAGGTCTTGGCAAAGCTCTTGCTGGGAGAGCAAGCCCTAAGGCTGCCTGCCCACTGCTGGGGGGAGACCCAGCACAGCTGCTTCCTCCACACAGCCCCAGCATCCCAAGAACAACTAGGAAAGATCTGGGGGATGCTTTCCCTTAGACCTCTCCAAATGGGTGAGTCGTGCCTGGGGAAGGGTCAGGATGGTTGTTTGGGTACAGCCACTGCCACCAGGTTTTGTAGGACATGTCCTTACATGGCATCAGGGTCAAGGAGTCCCACGAAGCAGGAGCATATGGAGGACAGGTACTTCATAGAAAAAACAAATCAAGCTTTCCCTGTGATTAAGTTATTTAAATTACCACTGGGACTGAGGAACTGCACAAACCACTGTCCAGTTGTAAATGGTGCTTAGAAAATGCAGAAAAGGAACAACAGTCCTTGCCAAAGAGATGTTTCAGTAAGGAAAACTTCCTTCCTCCTCTTCCTTATTTTTGATTTTCCTGCTTTATTTCCAAAAATGCTTTTTAGGAAACTTCAAGGAATTCAAGCAGACACCCAAATCCAAAAATAAACCATGGGAACTTAATTTTACTACCTTCACTTTATTTGAGCAGGGAAAGCTTGAGGAAATTAGATCAGGGATAAGATTTCCTTAGGAGGCAAAAAACTATATCTCAGTTTCTGACAAAGTTTGGGGAGTTACCCTGATTTACATCAGTGTCAAGCTCTAGATATTCTATTCATGGATACCATTTCTGGAAGACTGAGCAGCCTTAGAAACTACCCTCAAAACTAAACATATTGTCTCAGTCATCCATGAGTGCAGAATGTGGAGGAATACATGAGGTACAAGTAGCTGGCTCACAAGCGGCAGACTGAGATGCAGATTGAAATGCAGAGTTCCAGGTAGGAGCCTGAGAAGAAAGGCCATGAACTGCCAGCCTTTGGGATAAACACAGGGCAGGATGGTGGGTGACACCAGCCAGGTGAATGGACTCTGGGAGACACAGGAGAGCTGGGAATTGCTTTGGGTAACAAAGGAGAGAAAACCCAGTGAGCCAGCAAGGTGGATGGACACAGAGAGGGGGGCAGGAGCCAAAGACTCGGGAGAAAGGGGAGACTTCTGGACGCTGTGAGGGTATAAATGCCCAGGGGTTCCTTGGCTGGGAATCCGCCTCAGAGGCACCAGCTCTGGCTGTTCCTGTGTTACTGCACCATGAATAAATGGCTTTATGGAATGAGACATCTGAGACTTTGCCAAGGGAAACCTGAGGACAAACTGGTGAGGAAACCTGGTCTGAATGGGGTATGTGAGGAGTCAAGTGGGGACCCATTGGGTCACTGGAGCCCCCCACCAAGAAGCAGCTTCAATCCCAGCAGTGCAAGTCTCTGGCATTGGAATGTGACCAGCAGTCTCTTGAGTAGTCAGACTGGGTAGTTTCCTTAGCAAGAAAAAAAAAAAATCAAAGTTTCTCCATCTAACAGAGTTCAGAGATTTTCTAGGAACCATACCAGGTGACATGGGATCCCAGATTTGTTGTCAGATGGTGAAAAGTTTTACTGAGCAGATAGGTAAGGATCAAAAAAAGCAATCTCATGTCTTCTACTAGCCAGGCCAGGATTAACAGAGTATAAATTGGATGTTGTTACCTTCGGAAGTATAACACTTCTTTAATGAACCAAATGTTATGCTTTGACATGATCTACAAAGTCCCATGCAACACTCCTGCTGGGCACTTGCTCTTTAAATGACAGTAACAGTTGAGCACTCTAACCTGTGAATAATTTAGGAGTCCATGAAATATTAAACAGACTTCCAGATACATGAAAAAGCCTTCTGCTTATTGCAAAAAGGAATCTGATAATTGTTGTTTAGAGATGTCAGCCCTCTGTGCCTGTATTTTATGCTTAGCTATTCCCCCCACACTGCTAAGATTTATTCTGAAAGTAAAAGAGGTTCATGAGACATCAAGAAAAGATGCCACTTTCATCTGTCAGTGTAAATAATTTTTACTTATCATCTCTGTTTATAGAGACAAGGACAATGAGAGCTCTGGAAAAGATGCACCGCCAGTCAGACTAGCAGATCTCCCACTGCCTGAGACTGCCTGCCATAATTGATCAGGAGCTTTCAGATCCTAATGCCATTAGTGTTGCCAGAACAACTCCAGCTGCAATTTACAGGGAGAAGGAGCAAAAAAACTCCTGGAAAGATGGCTCGAATGGGTCAGC
>NW_005054305.1:2392561-2439911 GCF_000277835.1 Geospiza fortis | reverse complement strand
TTTTTCTCAACACAGAGTAGAAGTTCAAAATTGAAACTTACTAGTTTTAGAGATTCATTTGTCAATTTCAATCTAAGGGAACAGGACAAGTCACTCAAGAATGAGCATTAGTGGCTCTCTATACATGAGATGATGAGTTTTGCAATGTCCTATTGCAAGGAAAAAATCTTCAGATTTATGTGTCTTTCTGTAAAGCTAATATTCACTTGGTTTCATTTTTTGTTCAATTTGTGAGAAGCAGGGAAAATGGGCAATGGTAAAGAAACGCAGGGATATTTCAGCTTCCCTGTCACAGGCTAAAACCAGATAGTTGTTCTTCCCCAGGCCTACGGAATGATACATGCTCAGGAAAAGCACTCAAGATTGATGACTTAATCAAAACTGCCTTGCATACAAAATCTGCTGGGGAAGAACAGCAAGGAACTCTGAAGGATGTAACCGAGTATCCTCCTTCGCTGTCTGCTTATTGCAACTACCCATATGGCAATTTAGATGCTCTCATTTCTCCTGTAAATATTGCCCTGTTTTCCACACTCACTAACCTGCCAAATTACTGATGGCAGCAAGACAACCACATGAGTCCTTCTTATCACTTCATTTTGCATATGGCCTTCTTACCCAGTTTAAACACTAAATATGAACAAAGATTGCAGAGTTTAGATAAAGAAGGCTGTTGGGAATGCCAGCTCTGTGGACTAATTGATCATTTTGGTTAGATATTATTTGGGGGGATGGTATTGAAAACCTCTTGCTCCTGGCATCATTGAACAGATTGTCCTGGCCAGCATTTAGTTAAATCTGAAGTTAAATTCAGCAATGACTTATCTTTAGAAACTGGATGAAGCTGGTTAGTAGCATTTCTGAGAAGGACACAAATTCTTTTTATCTAGTGACTTGCTGCTTTACTTCAGAAGAATGGTCTGTTTCCTGGGCTTCAATCCATTTGATTACTCATACTGCATTATTTCCTTTAGCTGGAGGCAAGGTTTGTCAGAGGAGTACCTGCATTTTTGTCAAGACAGCAATATTCAGCAGCTATGCCTGCTGCAGGTAAATTTCTATCCACTTAATGAATTCAATGCCACAAAGAAGATGAGGTGAACTGGCCATCTTTATAAGGATGTGCACTATCTGATGCTCTGAGTTCTCTCTCCTGTAGCTCATCACCTCCAGCCCTGCTGTCAGTCAGTCACTGCAAGCCCAGGTCTGAGGGCTCATGTGAGTCTAAGCAGGCTGCAGTGTTGCATTTGTGTCATACTGCCAGCTCTCCTCCTCCCCCAGGTCCTTCAGATTCATCTTCTGGACAGGACTTCACAGGAACTTGGAAGCTCTTAAAAGAACTCTTACAACATCAGAAAAGATATCATCAGAATAGGTACAATTTCAATCTGTGGATGCTTTTGCCATTGATAAAAACAGGCCTAAAAAGTGCCTTTTCCAAAACACATTTTTAAATCATGAAGCATAATGGTGTGTGTGCCAAAGATAAAAAACAAACTACACTGTGTCAGAACTGTAAACCCAACTAACTGCAATACCTTTTATTTTTGGGGTGAAAAACAACACGGTACCGTCTTCCTCCTTTTTAACACTTCCAACAGTGACAGACATTGTCACTGTTCTTTTTTGAAATTGCTTAGGCTATACTAATGAGGACTGGATTGTTCTCACTTGGCTGCAAGCATATGCAGGGTAACACGTCCTGTTGGCCACGTGGAACAACTTTGACAACATCTGTGAGCACTGCCAGAGTGCCACCACCTCCTTGGAAGCTGATGCAGAAGTGGGGCCTAGAGAAGCTTCAGGAATGAATTGTCTCCCTTCTCCCCTGCCCAGGATATTTGCTTTTTCCAGGGTAGGCAGAATTGAACCTGCTTCTTCTCCATCCTGGCTGGGGCCACATGGTGGGTCCACAGAGTGCCCTTGCACATGCAAAGCTGAGGAGGCAGAAACCTTCAGGAATGTTCCCAGAGAGTCTGGCTGTAACAGCTCCTCTTTAGGGACTCGAGTGTCCAGAGCATGACCTCCCTAATGGCTAAAAGGATAATATCTGCTGTGTCTGATCCCTGTCTCCTGTCTCAAAGGGCTGAAATCCAATTCACCTCAAACCATCTGGAACCCATCTCCAAACAAATAATTCCTTCAAGTCTTATTTAATCCATCTGCAAATGGCTTCACTCTTTGGTTTGCCATGACACAAATCCCCTCTGAGGGCCCAGAGCAGGTCAGCATGAGGGTGTACACGCCTGTGCTGAGGGAGTGTGTGGCAGGACAGCTACCTGCTGCTGACCTGAGGCATCTTCCCCTGTCCTGGAAGTGGAACAGTATCGAGGCTCAAGTCCATTTGCTGTGAGCTTCCACAGTGACAACCAACCTCTGACAGAGGAGGTGTGTGCCACAGCAGCTCAGGGGATGCACAAGGTGCACCTCTGCTAAAAATGGGAGGTCAACACCTCCAATTTTCTGCCCACCTAAAGAACTAGATGGGGATTAATGCTTATCTGTGGCAAGGAAGATATGAAATGGATACTGAGGCAGTTTCAACACCATTCACAAAGTAGATCTTGCATCTTTTGGAATATTATATTTAAAGAAGAGAGAGGAACTCTTTATCCATTAAGGTTTCCAATGCATTGAAAAATGAGAGGCAACTGCACAACCTAAACCTGCAGTACCAACACTTGCCTTAACCTGTGCACCACACAATGACTCTGTATGTCATAAAGCCAAACATTCAGGAAACCTTTCTCTGTGTCTGTCCAATTAAGAACAGAGGCAATAACACTGTTACAAGTGTTTTCACACGACTACACCACTCCCCTTAGCTACCACTAAACCTGGCCTAGATTCTGATGGCTTTGGGCTGCAGCATCAAGAGGTACTGAAGGGCAAGGAATGCCAGCAGCCAAGATGCTCAGCACCTCCTTCAGCTCCTGACTTGCAGCGAGGCTTTCCTTACATTGCTTTCACCTGGCTATATCTGCTCTCACACTTGCTCTGCTGGTGTAGAGAGAGGAAGAAGAGTAAGCATTTAGGAAACATATTCCAGGGGCACCTCAAACTTCATCCCCTCATGTACAACTATGTCTCTCTCCCCAGACCTCCATTTGTATTGGTACAACCCCTTAAAACTCATGGTTCAGAGGTTTTTTGGGAGGGTTCTTGCTGTTGTAGTTTGACCTCTGCATGGAGGGCAGGCAATGGAGGACCACATTCTGGAGTACACTTCTCACACCTCACTGGTGAGGGGTGATGCTGCCCCATCCCCACAGGACAGGTACATAGAGTTGGGGCTTCAGAAAGTGCCTTTTACCTTGTTTTTATAATGGATCTGTTCCTGCAGGCTGTATCTACCGGCATTGGTGGAGTGCAGCTCTTCTGCACTGCCTTGAGTACACATGGGCTGGCAGCCTCCACAAACAGCTGTGCCTGGAGATTTCCTCACTGGCCACAGTGCCTGGGAGTTGGAGCAGAGGTGGAGAAGAAGCAGCAGCTCCACTACGTGCTCCTCTCACACAGAACAGCTCCTCCTGCCTGCTCATCCATCCTACTCTCCCACTCCTGCTGGGGCTCTCTTCAGCTCAAATTTCAGAGGTGTCCATGGCTCCCTGCAAGGACCTGTTTCTTTTCATTAACTGCTCAGTGGTATTGGCAGAACACAAACCAGCTGGGACATCTTACCTGGGGACAGACATCAGCAATCCAGGGATTCAGAGAAAGCAAAGCTAAAGGATGCTGTCATTACAGCACTTCACAAGAGTATCCAGTGTCTCTCCCCCCTCCTACTTCACATCCAAAATGTGCAAGCAAGCAAGCAAGCACTGTGCAGCCTGAACAGAGTGGCCACAGTTTATGCTATACTGCCTCATCTGTTCTTTGCACCAGCTGTTCCTGGAAGGAGGTGCCACTGAATTGTTTCTCTCTTCCTCTGATGCTCTGGAAGAAAGACAGAGGGCATTTTTTTAAATCTTGGCTTTTTAGCCAAGGGAACAGGGTTGGATTGTTGTGTACTGGCAGTTGCTACCTTCTCATCCCATGCCCTTCTTGCTGTGCAAGCACAGTACAAGACATGACATGCTGAAATAATATTTAGTTTTGCAGCTGGGCTTGTTACTGCTGTAATTTAGAAGGTATAACCAGTCATCAAAGTTTCAAAATGTGTTCAATTTTCAATAAAGAGGCAATTTCCACAGGATGATGACCATAAAAGAATGACAGTGTACTCAAGAACAAAGAACAAATCTGCCAGTCTGTCAAGAATTTGTCTGATGTGTCATCACAGTTTAATTAAGGGAAAAAATTTACTGTAAGAGTGAGCAGACAGAGTCAACCTCCTCACAAAGGTGCTTCCTTTCCTTTGTGCATTAAAAATAATCTCCCTTTGTTTTGAATTACTGGTGCACAAGGAGATTATGACAAATCACTCTCCAGAACTAAATAGATGGCTGGAAAGTATGAGCCAAATTTGTCTTTTATACAGTGGAAAGATTTGACTGTAGATGATTTGTTGATCTTTCAAGCCCCCCTCAGTGTATCAACTGACTGTTTCCCACACATTTTGTGTTCTGCAGCCACTGAGTCAACCACAAGGACTTCTCAGGTCTCTGGCAAGTGAGCATGGTGGCCACGCTACTCCCCCCTGTGCCAGGGTCACAGAGCTGCTGCCCACCAGCACTGCACCCAGCTGGCCACCACAGCCTGCCAGGGCATGTCCTCCAGCCAAATCCAGTTTCTTCCACTTCCGTGGTTTCAGTGGACGAGCTAAAAGCTTTCTCAGTCTCTGGAGAACTACTTCATTCCAAAGGAACTTTTCTATCAGAGTTACAGTGTCTCAGCACGTCAGGGGATGCGAGGCAGCTGTACAGACAGCTATGAACCTGTATAAAATTATCACCGAAATAATGCTTTCACTAACTGAATGATCTGACAAGTGACTAAAAGTATTAAATAAAAAAGTATTCTGTTTAAATCCAAGTATTTCTTTATAGTTCTGGAAATCTAGAAACAGTAGCACTATGTTTGCCTAGGAGAAAGAGACAGCTAAGATGGCTTACACAATTAAAGTCATGCTGTCTAGAGTATTTGTTTTGTCAAAGATGAGTGAAACCAGAAGAAACAATAAAAAGTGCATTTTTTTCAAGAACATTGATTTCATGGGAGTAGTTTTCTCCAGCTTAATAATCAAAGATACCACATATATAAATAAAGCGGGGACTGAGAGCTGTAGTTTTAACCTGGTAATAGTCCACAAAGCAAATACACCTAAGAGCATTTATCTCTTCTCAGAGCAGACATGTAAAAGCATTAGGCTCCATCATGCTGTGTTCTGTTATCAGGTCTACATGCAGGCCCAGAAAGACTATGCAGTACACGTATGAATATACATACCCGACTTGGGTACAGTCTCGATATGGCAGCACTGAAAATATGCTACAGAAGGATCTTCTGCTGCTGATAAGGACTATTCTAAAATATAAAAGAAAATAAAAGAAATCAAAGACTAAAATTTAAAAATCCCACCACAATAAGCAAAGCAATAGATGTTACCATTGAGGAATTTGCAATCATAAAACTTCCATAATGGATGATTTCTCTGTCCTCTTTTACATCTCACAGATATTGCGCTATAGTGTCTTTACAGAAGTGCTGAAGCCTGTGCCCCAGCAAATGAGCAATGAATGAGTAGTAGAGCCCCATTCCCTCTACAGGCTTTCTAGGAAGACTATCTTGAATATGTGACTTGGAATCCAGGAGAGATGCTTTCCTAGTGAAAGAAGTCTACCCACAGAGGCACGGGACCATTCTGTCAACTCACTACAATGGCTGAAATTCAACAGACAAACCCAGCAGCAACCCAGGTGATACACACCAACAAACACCACTGATACACACTCTGGCTGCTGGTTGTGACCTTTCTCTGCTGAACCAAAGGACTCCCTTGATTGTCAGCCTCTTGTTCCTGAAATAGGCTTTACCCATCAATCAGGCTAGGTTTGCTATTATGTTTCCAGATCCTTTCACTGTTTCCAAGCTTCCTCTTTTGAGTCTTCTCCAGTTTTGACCCATCACCTTTCTTGGTCTCCAGGCATTATCCCTGACCTCAGAAGTTGCACATCTTCCAGTCTTACCTTTAAGATCAGTGTCTAGCCATGACACTCTGCCAGCCTCTGTGCTCAATGATCACATTAGCCCTCTTGGTTATGATGCATTGACACTCAGGTATAACTGACCCCACAGCTCCCATCTGTCTCAGTCAACGTCAGGGCTGAATCCCTCCTCCTCTAAGCATGGCTTGCCTTTGCTCCTCATAGGCAGCTAGCCAAGATTTGGCTACATGAAATCATACATCATCTGCCTGCAGAGAGCTTATCTCAGAATCCAGGACAGTCTTAGAGCAAGTGCCTTGTATTTCTAACCATTCTCCAAATCTCTGCAACATCTGCAAAGTCACTGTGTGATACTGTCCTGGTTTCAGCTCAGATAGAGTTCATCTCCTTTAAATCAAATAGCTTGGAGCAACTTGTCTGTTACACAGCCACACTGCTGCCTTCAGCCATCAGGCTCTGACATATTAAACAACATCAAAACCACCTTGAAGTCAAGACCCACTTCCCATAATACAGAGTGGGATGCCAGCAGCTACATTATTAGAGTTCCGGGAGATGCAGACTTGCAAGAAGCCAAGAAAAGCTTGGTCAAGAAGTAAGATATAAAATGCCAGCAAGTAACTGCTTACAAATAGACCGTTATCCCTTATTACCTTCAGGACACCGAGAATTGTACCATTGTACAACTGACCCTTCCTCCCTCTAAAGCTGGCTAACAGGCAGCACCATGTCAAATTCCTCTAAAACACAGTGACAGCAATTTGTGATGCTTTCTGACCTGATTAATGTTAGAATTTTCTGATGTTTTACCTTTCTAAAAATCTCCACTTGTGGTGAAAATGCTAGGACCTACTACTACACTGGCTGTCAGGGCTATTGAACTTCCTTGCTCCGCTCTCCAACATTGATTTTTCTGACATTGTGTCCCACAGATCTGTATGTGAGGATTTAACCTGAATTTTTCATTCTTTGTCCTGCACTGGTCAAAGCTGGACAATAAACCCTTTTGCTCTTTCTTGTCTGAAAACCAGCACATGCACCTATGAATCTCATACCAGTCACCCTGTTATTAGAACACTGTTTCCTTAAGGGACCAGCTTAGTCATCGTTCTTGGAAAAGGTTTAGCTCCCCAAGAGAGCTGCTGCTGTAATCCTTGGAAAAATGCAGAATGATCGATTTTCCTTCTCCTGCATTACTCCGTTATGGCAATCTTATTTTCTTCCTTAAAATCCCGTTTCAAAGCAGAGAGGGATTTAGCCTTTAATGAAGAAGGGTTTCTAATAATAAACACACATACAGCTTTAGGAAGTTTTCCTGCAGTAGATGAAGTACAATTTCATTGTTTGAATGCTGTAACACTCCTTACCTAAGGGAAATCTCAGATCCTTCAAGATGGTCTCACGGTGCAGCACTGAGTTACAGAGCAGGGAGGAATGATTTTTCCCATTTGAGAACAGCAATCCACAAGCAAAAAACCCTGGCATATGATTAATTTTGTGCTTGCCACTGCTTACTGCTGAATGGTTGCTACTCACAACAGCTTGCTTGTTCACTGGAAGCCTTGTTTGCTGATGTATGAAACTTGGCACAGGTTTCGAGGCTGACATCAGAAAGCATCTTTGAATTCGGAAAACCACAGTACCCACTAAGCACATTATCCCCCTCCCTCTGGCTGCTTCTGGAAATACAGCTCCTCCACCAATGTCCTACACCTCCCTAAAAATACCATTCAACTCTTCATACTTAAAAGAAAAACAAACTGGTGCTTCCATGTCCAAGCAAAGACAACAGTAGGAAGTTACCACAGAACTGTGTGTATCAGAAAGAATCAGACAAGAAAGGAAATAAAAAGCACCAGCCCAGCCTCTATTTTTTTCAGATTTCTTTCCCTTGGGACCCAAGTATTGCCTCTCTTTCCATAAATCAGCAGATTCTCTTTACACAAAGATCTCCCAGGCAGAGCACGAGAGGAGCCCACAGCCTCCACTGCTAGGATGCCACAAAACCTCATCTGCAAAGCTGCCAAGGGAGAGTGATGCAAAAGAGCTTTAGGAGCTGGACTGGAAAGGAAGTGGAGAAAGCAGTGGCCAGATACTCATCATGGAGGGATAAAATGGCATTTTATGTATAGGTCTGATGACATGCATGGAAGCAAAAAAAATTCTGAAGGCCTGCAATGGTTTGCTGGGGCAGAAAGTCCAGAAACTTGCCACAAAGTATGCTTTGGAGAAGAAGCCATGGTGGAAGTCCATTGCTGCTCAAGAAAATCAAATTATTGCTTATGGGAGAAAAGTATTTTCCTAGATTTCAACTCTTCAACAAAGGGCATCTATGATCCTGCACACCTCTGAAGGAGTTACCTCAGAAGCTGTGTGAGAGCGTTTACATGCCTTGATTCCAATTGTGTCACCTAGACATGTTTAAAACCACTTCACAAAAAGGTTTTCATGCTTTAATTCTCACACTTCACTGAAAAGTTGTACTAATTATTGTAGTTCAGAGCAACCATTATTTTGCGAGAGAATTCTGACAATGTGCAAAAGGCTAAAAAAGCTAATCTTCCAATTTCTCTATGAAGTGTATACTGCAAAAAACCTTAATGAGCACGAAGCTCTCAACTGAATCAGTAATTTGATAGACTTGAAGAATAATGTCTGCTTTTCCCAGCAGCTGTCTAGGTTTGATTGTGTTCCACCAAAAGGCTGCCATCAGGCAATGTGATACACATCATATATACCATCCACACGTGGAATATTGCAGCCTCTTTTCTCATTCCTGATTGATGATTTTTGACTGCCAGGGCTCTGTTGTCCTGCACACAAAGGTGAACACACAAAACATGGATGCTTCCAGGGTAGCAACCCCCATTTTGGAGTGTCAGAAGTTCAAGGGCAATTAGAAGGTGGCTGAGAGTTATTATGAACTGTGAGGGTGCTGCCAGTCATCAACCTCTTAGCCTGCATGTATTTGCAATTAAGAGAGCAGCACAAGAGATATTTCATGATGGTGTTTGGCCTTCACTCAGATGTCTTTGCTAACAAAAAACAGCTGAGAAAGCAGTGGCATGGGGGTGGGAGAGGAACGTTGTTTTACTGCTTTTTATACCTGCTATATATGATAACTCCGGAGTCCTTCTTGTCCCATTCTCACCAGTAACTGTTTGTTCAGCTGGCTCGTTTTTGCTAATCCTCTGCTTCAGCGTTTATGGAGGATATCATCAATAAACCTGCTGCTGAGTAAAGTGGGTAAAACCACATGCTGGTGCCTACCTGTGCTAGTTTGTATGTCAGGGTTGACTTGTCTTTGTCTTTAAATGGGAAAATTTATTTTGTGCTGTTTTACAAGATTGCTTTGCTAGCATAGTCTAGGAACCCTAATTTTCCAACTCCTTTCATAAGCCACAACCTAGAAATCCAAAGAAACCGGTTTAACCAGTGATCAGAACTATCAACAGAAAGCTTTACAAGGACTCACTGATTAAGCTCCAGTCTGTGTATTTTTATGTATGAGCTTTCTCTCTGTGCTAAATAGGTGAACTCTTATTTTAACCACAACAAGTCCTGCCTTGCTGCAGGACTGCCAAAGGCTGGATCCAGAGCATCACTGCTCAACACATGTCACCCCTGAGGCTGAGAGGGGAAGAGCTCTCAGTGCCACAGGACAAGGACACATCACCTTTCAGGCTGAGAGATGCAAACAAAGGGAGCTACTGGAGAGAGGAGCCCTGAGCTATCACTCACACCGCAGTTTTCTTTGCTCTGACAGAGTCACAAGCCAGTTAAACAACTTCTGAAAGTGCTGGCTATTTTAAAGCCCAGTCATCATATTCACCACACAAAAATATATTCAGAGTAGATATTTTCAAAGCTGGGTTCCTCATCTTAAGTGAAAGACTGACATGCTGTGACAGAAGGATCAGGGGTTTTGGAGGGAGCTCAGAGCCTGACTCCAAAGCTCAGCACCTGCATCCTGCACAACCATGCATGAGCCACCTGGGACAAGGTCTCAGGTATGGAAAGGAGTCCCAGGAGGGTTTTCTATCCATTACAACACCTGTGCTCCTCGTGTCACAGGCAGCTGGGGAGGAGACCAGCTTCAAAGGTTTTAACATACTCAAAAACACTGCTGATTTTAGGATGAATACACAAAGCAGATCCACCTGTATATCTAGAGGTCCTTTTAATCCAGAATGCCTATTAACTCCAGTGACTACATCCAGACCCTTGGGAAAAACAGTCTGCACTCAAATTACTTACTGCTAGACATAGGGGTGACACAAAGTGTTAACTACGCATTTTATTTTTAGCTAGCATCACTGCGGCTCTACGACCATAGGATGAAAACTATTGCCAAAATTGTGTCTCTCATTCTTATTGTATTTGTATTCTAGATAAAGAGATCTTTATTATGATTGTGGAAATATTCTGCAAAACTGTGTCGGTTGATAAAGATAAGAAGCCAGTTGAATAACAGACGCTTTCTCACAGCTTTCTTAGCAAGAAAAATATTCAGTTACATTGTCAGACATAATGACTGATCTTTGAATTAAGGTAAAATACTGCATATATGCTACAAATACTTCTTTGCAAAACATTGAGAAAGGAGTTTAAAAATCAAATGTTTATTCATTCTTTTGCAGGTATTATTTCTATCAAGTTTATGCCTAGATTTTATGTACACATCTCAGAAATTTTTCTCTGTGGAATTTGCATAATACCTCATAAGTCTATTTTGCTATAAGAAATTCCCAGAGCATATAACTACTTATGCTCAAAATGGACTAAAATTAAAGGGTTGCTTTTCAGTGTTTGATTCCACACATATTTCTTATAAAGACAATAATCAGCAGCTAGTCAGACAATAGTCAACAGTTCAATAGTTCTGCATGTGTCTGTTTGATACTAAAGCTGGGTCTAAAAGCCATTTCTAAAAACTCTCAGGGCCACCTTGCACAACATTCATGTTGATTACTACCTTTCACTGCATTCAATCATATGTGTGAGAATAACAGTGAAGAAAATTTTTCTTGAGCCAAGTAATAAGTCAATTCATAAAACCTGTGATTCAATGCAATGTTAGAATTTCTACTGACATGGTTCCATGTCTGATAGAAATCAAAGGCTACAGGCACAAATCAGTCCAACAGAGCATACATGGTTCTCAGCCACGGTTCTCAGTTTTATGAGAACAGGCACGTGCAAGGGTCAACTCTCACTGGGCTAGTTTAGCCTACATGCAACCTATTCAGGTGGCCTGGTTCAAAACTACTCAGATTTGGAAGAACAAGAGTAAAAAAAATCATGAAGCGCAGGGAGAAATTGTCATTGGAAAAATCAGAGAGGACAGGTATGTTCTTTATAAGCAGGGAGGAGCCAATTTCACTTCTGAGCTGGATGACACCACAGTAGAGAACCCATTTTGCTGATGGATATACCTTCAGCTATGGGAATAGGCCTTTGCAGAAAGCCAGGTATCAGCCAACGGCTGCTGCACAGGTCCCACCAGTGCCTATGGCTATAACCTGGGCACATCCCAGCTCAGGGTGTGCTGCAGATACAGGTGCACTTCTCACACATTCCCTGGAAGCCTTTCTGCCTACATCTGCCATGGAAACTAGGATCCCATGCCTCATCTTGCCACAACCATCCTTGGCTGTGCATTTACCAGCAAGGTGTATCCACTAAGAGATGTTGGCAGTATCCTTGAACCATTGCTAAACTTGGTCCAGGCAGGTTCAGCTGTGTGCCCCGCTCACGCTTAGAACCTAGCAACATCCTTGAAGAAGCACAACCAGATTATGCCTAGTTTGCTCTGACATCATCACAGATTTTCCTTTTTTGCAGGTTATTTGCATTAAGGAGACATAGGTCTTAAAATCTGTGGGCTAGCACTTCATTGACATGTCCTTCCCTGGGGGATGGATCATGCACTGCAGCCTGCACCCTCAGGGATTACTTGGCAAGGACCATTGGGTGGTGAGTGGCAATGGCTGTGCTGTTGCAGGGGGATGCTGATCCTGCCCCTTCCCTCACATCCCAGGGGTTGCCTCTGCAGAAGCAGCCCCTGCATGCACAGTACCTGCCGTTTCTGGTATCGTGCTGCCGCATGTTCTTGATAAAATGAACCTTCTTAAAGTTCTTTGGTCTGGGTGATCCTGAGAGTGTCCGACATCTGAAAAATAAATCAGTTGCAAGGGAGGGGAGGGAGAAGAAAAAAAATAGTTCTCAGTTCCCTGCTGTACCGCCAAGAAGCCTACACAAAAGCAGGAAGGAAAGACGAGACAAATGATTCAAGTCACCCTGTGTTAGGAATCAGCAAGAACAATAAAGACAATAAGTCTGGAAAGGCGACAGCTCAAACAAAAAAAAAATATTTAAAGTAATAATGAGAAAAGGCACCATCCTCCTCCCTTCATGCCAAAAAAAAAAATCATAAAATAATCTCAGCAAAGTAAAACTTCCTGTAATGTGCCATGACAGCTAAGCCCAAGCTTTCAGAAGAAAAAAAATTAAACCAAACCAAAACCTAGTAAATATGCAATTTTCCCCGCTCGCACCAACACCCACGCTTTTGCATGCTCCTCAGCTATTGATAAAGGAGCCATTGAGGGAAGTTCTTTCTTGTTTTAATTTTAGAAAGATTTAAAATCTCCTATTTGCAAAGATAATTCCTATTTGATTTTAACTCTAAATATTACTTTTCACATTCCTGACAGTATACAAAACAACTGAAAATAAAACAAACTGCCACAGGAAAAAAAATAATCATTCTTCAAAACATTAAGCCTTAAATCTATTTTACATCTGAATGCGCTTTATAAATTGCAGTTACAGAAAGAAATTGCCAGAGGGAGGAGAGATGAGACAAACAGTAATATCCTCCCCCTGCCTTCCACCCTTGCTCCTTCTGATCAGCTGAAACCACAGTGCATGTGAAAGGGTTCTCTGTTTCATCTCAGGCCTGTTTTGGTGCAGGGCGAGGCAGAGCTCCCTCGCAGGCACTGGAGATGAGTCCTGTGCTCTCAGCACAGCCAGGGCTGCACCGTGGCTGCTGCATCCTCTGTGGCACCTACGGGACCAGCATCCTCTGCTGGTGCACGGGTGAGCTTCCCTAACCTATCCTTTTCATCCTCTCCCCTGCACAGGCAGAGTTCAGCAGCTCCTCAAGCCCATGAGGTCACTATCTTGGACTGAAACCACAGACCACTGTGCCAGTCCCTACTTCTGTACCCAAACACTATCGTGCTGCACGGGCACACCCCGAGAGGGGCACCCCATCGCTCTGCCATTTCTGCCTTCCTCCTGCTAGTAAAAGCCTTGAGACTCCCTGGCCCTCTGATTGCAATTAGCCTTGTTAGCTTCTTCACAGGAAAATGGCACCAAGAGAGACATTCTACCACCAATTCTGCAAATTAGCAAGTAAAAATACTGCCTGGCAAATCATATTTTGTTTATATCTTTTACCAATTATACATGTTTGAATCACTTATGGGAACACTTCATAACATGCTGGTAAGCATGCAACAGTGAGCTTTGTAAAAATAATCAAGCTTTGGTAATAAGCCAATTGGTACAGCCTCTGCTATTCTTTGCTTCGAGGTAAGGAGAGACAGCCAATCTGCATGTGGATAAACAAGGCTGCAGGCTAAACACCAATATAAACCAGCTGAATTACAGGTCCTAAGAGAAAGAGGCAGTCAGACTTGGGCTGCTGTCTTGCCGAACCGCTGACCTGGAAGCATTCCATGCACTGGTCAGATTACTGACCAGCCAGTTTCTGACCTGTTGAGCAGTTGCTCCATTTTCCATCACCCCAGAGGATTGCCTAGAGACTAATTGCTGTGGTCCCCAGAGGAGGGAGCTGTGGTCTCCCAGAAGCACAAATCAAACCACACTGAAGCGGCCAATATAACAAGGATGGGAGCAGTTTCATTAGTGGGGTGGCATTCACAAACCTACAGGCCAACACACAGACAGCAATGCTGGTAACCAAAATAAGCTTGCATGTGCTGAGAGAATAGACAGTAAAAATTCTTTAAAAATACTAGCCTTCAAAAACTTACTGTATTAAACCATCTGTACATACTTTTTAAATGAACCACAGATGTTAGGGTACTACTGACTAGGGGGGCTAGTCATTCATATTGGTGACAATGAAACTTTTCTATTAGTCAAATCTGGCATTTTAATTCCTGACATTTCATCTAAATACTGCCTTTCTGTTTAATGACCTAAAGCCAGGGAATGTGCAATTCATATCAGCCACCACCTCGCAGGATGTGTGAAGTCTCAACACTTTTACTCACTATGAAGGATATCTTAATGTGAAGACCCAGCTACTTTTCAACATGAGGAGGGAGAGCAAGCCTGCCATGCATGTGTTTTACAGACAAGAAGCCAGAGAGAGAGTAAATAAAATGACCTCCGCAGTGGGGCATTTTCCTCGATGTCCTCCAGAGTCTCCAGAGAAGATCGCTGGGAGATCAGCCGACGTCTGCAGAGAAAGCAGAACACAAAACATCACTGCTGATTAGAGGGCACAAGGAAGTCCTCAGAGCTGTTACTGAGTAAAGATCACAAACTGCCCTTCACTAGCCAAGCCATACCTTTGGATATTAATAAATTCTTTTCCGTTCTGCTTATCTTAATCTGTTTGATTCCACCCAGAAGCAAACTTACTCCATACAAGCTGCTACAGCAAAGCAGAAGCTTCAGCTTTGCAACAGCTCCTCCTCAGTTTGTGCTCCCCTTCCTTCAAGGGTTTAACACCCATCTAACACAGTCCCACATATGCTGCAGTACAGCTGGCAACGCTACAAGTATAGAGCTCTGACAAAATAACGCAGACATAGATCCACAGAGACTGCCTGTCCTTCACACTGCCACAGGGACAACTTCTCTTTGCCCCTTGCACTTTCTACCAAGCAAGTGCCACTTGCCTCTCCATGATGTCCATCTCATCACTCCTGTGAGGAGTGTCTGAAGTGAGATGAAAGATGATAGTGCCAGCAACACTGGCGGTGTTTAAATAGAAGACCTGACCATCCCCATGAGCAGCACAGGTGAGCTAAGCTCTGTTTTAAACCATTTTCCTATGTCTGAGTCACATCCTTCCTCCACCTTCAGAGAAGTAATTATGGAAATCTTTGCATTACAGATTTTCTGGCTGTTCTAGCAGGCAGGGAAGATGCCCCAATAACAGTCTTTGTTTTAGCAGCCATTGCTGCTGCACAACCTCCAAACACCCTGACAGCAGCACAAAACAAGAACTGCACCCAACCATCCACAAAACCACAGTAAATACCATAAATGAATGTGTAAGACACAGCCCACCCTCAGGCACACAAAGAGAAATTAAGCTGGCAGTCACTGAAGCTACTCCGTCGTCAATGGGCGTCAAAGCAGCTGCAGCAGCCAGCAGAGCCGTAGCACTGTGCCCCTGCACCCGGCTGGCAGGAGCTGTGCCAGCACCCATGGATCCCCAGGGCCATGGCTGAGGCACAGAGCACCTCACCAGTGATTTCATGAGTATAAATAACAAAAGTCTTCAAAGACTATCACTATTTCTTGCCCAATTCCCACTGAGCTGCCTTACTCCCTTCATCGGCAAGCAAAGAGTTTAAAGAATGTCATGAGCACTCCTATATGCTTGAAAGGTGCTCATTAATTTATTTCTGGGTTGTATTTTCACAATAAATTGTTTTCTCTGTTGCCAATGTAAGCAGTTTCTAATCCTTCCTGCAATTCCCTTACCCCTCCAGTTGTGCTGCTACAACTGGAGCCGTGCTGCAAATCTGATTACCAAAATGTTTTTCAGTTCAAAATAACCCTGAGGTTCAGTGATTCCATTTGTTATTAATTCAAACACCAAATTTCCATCACTAACCCAGAGACAACACATTTCAGGACAATTCAAATGTGCATGCAGCTTCTTCTGTCCTTAGAAAATCATAGAAAACCCCTCAAACAATTTATAGATCAACTAAGTGTGAAGCATAATCCTCTTAGGAAAAATATGCAAACCTAAATCCCCTCGGGCTTTGTCTAAACTAGGATTTTAGAAGACCTGGTGCAAGATAGGATACACCTTTAAAATGCTAAAAAAAAGTCTGCATTTCAGGATGTGCTGGTATAGACAAAGAAGAAGAGACCAAACACCTGTCTCCTGCACCCATGGGTGTTCCCACAGCTCCATCCATAATCACAGAGGATACAGGAATGCTTTTATTGGGAGAAATTCAGATCAGGAGGAGCTCCTCCTCCTTTTTCAGTTTCACTGATCCATAAGCAAAAGCTGGAAGTTTCAACTACCAGCACCACTGGTAGATGACGTGGCAGATGATAGCTGTTGGCTTTTTAATACCTCTTTATACATCATTAGCTTAATAACACAAATAATGGCATGCTCCCATCTTGTGTTACAACACCAAAAGCACTCTTGGCATGTTGTTAGTCAAAGGGAGATAAACAATGGTACAACCTTACCACCTTCTTCATACTAAATTTATCAAATTAGTCATGCTGCATCTCCTGTAGATGCCAGGTGCTAGTACAGCATCAGGTGCATATTCCAGCTGCCACTGAAGCCTTTTTCCAAGAGTCTTCTTGCCCAAAGTTATACACCATCCTCAGCTTCATTGCCGATAGTTTGTCAGACACAGGTTTGAAGATCCTACATTTGCATCTGTCATTAAGGCAGATGCAGTGGGTGGCAGTGAATGGCAGGAGAACACACAAATGGATGACACCAGGTGGTCATCCAGCTGCCTTCTGGGCTCCTCTGCCTTCCCTCACTGCTCTCAACTTCTTAAACCCAGCACCAGGGATGCTGCCTCCTGATTTTTGCTTGCTAACCTCAAATGCAGCATAGGCTGGATGGGAATCACTGCCACCCCTCGCTGTGTGAAAGACCTCACACCAATTTTCACCAGTACTGATTTTGCAGCCTTTTGGGTACCTTACATGGCAAGTGAGTTGGCACAAAGGAGTGGGGGAAACTCTTTGTTCATCCAAACTTGGGAAAGGAGCACTTATACCTGTGGTCCCTCTCAACTAGGGCATGATACAAGCATAACTGAATAAATCCATCCAGGAAGAAAGGAAGAAAACACACATAAAAGGTACTGACACAGGCAGCAGTGAGAGCAAGGCTATCCAGCCATCTTTCACCTCTCCCCAGAATTATTAGTTTTAATCACTTCAATTCCCAGCACTGTCAAAGGAGCACCAGAGAGGTGGATTTGGAGCAACTCTGTTGAAATCAGTTCATACTGTACAGGAATCACATCCTCTTTTCACTGAAGAAGCTCAGCTGCAATGAAGGATGTACAATTATTCCACTTTATCTTAAATCTTTATTTCAAGGCCTAATTAAGATGACCTAAATACCAGTATTTTATAAGCTTTCCACAGCTGGATATCATACTAGAAATGCCAACTAATGAACCTACCTGCTGTGAACAAAGTCACATCCTGTGCCACACACGTGGGACGAAAAACAATTCTGGAAAAGGAAAGCTTTTGAAAGGATCTTCCAGGGAATACAAGAAAAATCAGTTTTCCACTGACTTCATTAAGAATTAATCACCTCAACTGGTGTTTAGTATTTTAATTAATCATCTTTCTCTCTTCAGGCAAGCATGAAATCCTAAAAGGGTTATTTTTCAAAAATTGATTAGCATGCTATAGCAGCTGGTATATGTAGACACTTGCACTGAAATAACCCAAACTGTTTCATACCACACATCACCATCATTCTGATGTAAAGCTGTGTTGATACCTATTTTGTGTTTAAAAATGCCCTATTTCAATAATAATTATGGGAAAATCGTTCTACTGTGGAGGAAGAATATATGCAGAACAAAACAAAACAGCACTGTGTGACTCACACAGGATTCAGGCTTTGGGGTAAGTCTCTAAGCAGATGCAATTTCAATATAAAATGCTTTAAAACTTTTGTAGACTAAATGTCAAACTAACACAAAAATACAATTGACCTTAATAACCAAATTAAAGATGTTTCAACAAAAATGTTAATTTCTCCTAGTCCACAGAAAGCTTTAAAAACTTCCTCCTAGTTTAATTACCCCATTCAAGGTATACCAAACTCACTTCGCTCCCTACAGAAAAAGACAGTTCAGTGCTGGAAAGATGATGACCTCCTCATTCTAATCACCAGCCCTTGCAGGACAATGGTCACAGTCTCATGCAACTTACAGACTTGTTTTGTTTAAAAACCATATAATATCACTTTCCCTTCAACACCTACCTAAAGTACTTTTCGTCTGTTTCCTTGTTGGTTCCTTATGCATGTACCCTGAAATAACCAATACCCTGCAATCAAATTCCAAGTGCAGACCAAAGAGAAAAACATTTAAGAGAGACATTTGATGCCATAGTATTTAAAATGGCTGCTTTCTAAGATACTCATGACTCTGCTTGCATACTGCACTTATCTTTGACCAGCTGTCTGAATCTCTGTGGAAGCTTCTTTAAAGCTAAAATGTTGTCTTCATTTTCACTCCCCCCCCCCACCAAAGTCAGATTAATGCGTGGCTCACTTTCAAAAAATAAATAAAATACAAGGGCAAAAACAACCAAACCAAACCAAAACAAACCCAAACTAAATACAAGGAAAAATTAAATAAGGCAGGTCCATCCATAGCCAAAACAGCAAATAGCCAAAGGAAGAAGACTGCAAATATATTCACCATAACCACCCCATCAATCAGTGGAATATTATCTTTGCTCTCAGCTGCTGCAAAATACTCAGCTCAGTTATGTTAAACATACAAAATCTTAAGCCACATAGACAGGAGGTGATAAAAAAAAAGAAGGAGCTGCAATCAGAACACTGGATAAATTCATCCAGGAAGGAAGGAAGGAAGCCAATGATAATCCAAGAGATAAGGAAAAATAAATCCATGTGTAATGACATTCTAGCACAGCTACAAAATCAGGAAGAAAAAGCTGTATTTTAAATACAACTAATTTCTGTGAAAGTTGGGAGCGTAATTTCCCCCTGCTTCTGTTAAAATCACAAACCTGTAACAGCTGAAGCCCGCAGTGTGGGTGTTGCTGGCTCCCAGAACAAAAAACACCCCTTCAGGATAACCCCTTCTTCACTTTGTCTGGGACAACTGCATCCTTTCAGAGATGCAGTGACATGGGACACACAAGTGCCAGCCATCTGAATGCCTGCTGGCTGCATTAACACTGATGGGAGAATTTGGGAGGACAAAGACATTTCCAGAGCTGAAGACTGTTGGCAGTTCCCATATCCACTGGGCTACCTCCTCCCTTCAGGTGGCCAGGCAAAATCACAGAGCAGAAACTTCTGGGCTATTACCTTCTGATCACAGCTGTGTTTATCCTAATGTGGCTTGGAAGCATCAGACAAGCACAGGACTGCTCGACACTTTGAACATATTGGGTTCTTTATTTCCACTGTGCCTTCATCACAAAAGATGTATCCTACACACAGAAACACTACCCTGGATGGGTGCAGAAGTGGAGTGGAAAGAAAGTAACAACTTTCAGAAAATAAAACTCACAGTGATTGGGAATGAAACCAGGATACCTGTAAGGACATCCAGGGCTTGCCTAGAGGTGTTATGTGAAGAGTCTCCCTCTGCATCCATCTAACCTCTGAAAGGTGCCAGCTCCAGGCTCAAAGAGGTCTTGCTCAAAGCACTCCCCCAGGAGCTACCAAAACATACTCTGGACTTCCAGTTCCCATAGGTCAATCCAGGCAGAGCATCACCTTGATGCTCTATGGGAACAGCAACACTAGGGCTGGTTTTTTTCATTTGGCTTTCGTATTGTTCCTTCCAGCACCAAAATGGTTTGAACAGTAAAAGGAAAACAAGGAGAATATTCAATGAGATCTAAGATCAGGCTTCCATGTAAGAGAATGAAAAAAGAAACCCAAACAAGTAAATAAATAAATAAATAAATAAATAAATAAATAAATAAATAAATAAATAAATGTGTATGTTATATATTACAATATTATGGCTACAAACATATCTTGCAGGCTTCTCTGAGTTTTGAGTAAGTCATCATTTGCCAATCTCTTCCCTAACTCCTTTGGAGCTGGGTATGAACAGAAGTGCAGCTGCTGGCTCTCTTGTCCCTCTGTGGCCAGGGGAGTAGGTACAAGCAGAGCTGCCAGACAGAGGCCATGCCCTGTCCCCAGCAGCTCCAGTCCTTTTGTCACTCCAGGGAAACTTAAATGCCACTTCTCTCCAAGTCCTCCTCAGCCAGCCAGCCGAACACCTCTGCCCAAACTCCCGGGCTAAGCTGCGACAATTAATTCACTCTTCTGAAATATTATACAAGACATCAGCTGTGAACGAATTCCCATTCACTTCCTGACCCCTGACTCCATGCCCCAGCATGAACCCAGATGAAAGACCCGCTAATGAGTCACCTCTCACCCTCCCTCTGAAGTTTTTACTGGGATTCTTATGTCCCAGCTCATTTTCTTCCTATCTTTTGCCAATATTACAGGAAGACAAACACAGGAAAAACAAACCCTGAGACTATTGAAAATTATTAAGGGAAATAGAATTTCCAGGAGCTACCCAAAGCGATATAAAGCTGTTTTTAATTGTGTGCTATCATAATTACACAGCAGAGCCATTATCTGCAAAGAACATCAAACTCCATTTAGGACTTCCACACCGTGCAGTGTTATTGTCAAGGCTGCACACAATGGGAGTTAAAAGCATCTGGCACATGCTGAAAATGGGTTATTTTGTTAATTCAGCAGCCCAGCCCAAACACACAGAGAACATACCGAGAGCCCTCCATTTAGCTGTCACCTGCGTGCAGGCAGGATGCCAACACATGCTAAGACCACAGCTTTCTGCAGTGGGCCCTGAAGAAAGTCCTGGAAGCAGAGATCCTGAGCTAGCAGAACTCTTGACAACCTGCTTGCCTGGGATATGCACTGCAAGGAGACAGACCTTCAAATCTAGTGATGACTAGGAGAATAATGCCATGCCAAATGTCTCCATCAACCTTTTGGGCATAAGCAGGAAGATGGATAGAAACAAAGAGATGACAGGAGAGTATGGCATGAACATGGCTCCATGCTACACCCTCCTCCTAAACCAAGGGTACCCCCTGCACTCACCTATACTTTAGTATTGCACCTATATTGTCATCCAACTCCTCCAAGCCTCATCCTCCCACAATATCCAAGGCAGAAGCTCTGAAATACAAGAGTACTTGAACTGCTGCCTCCTGACCTGTCTGCACATAATATCTCAACATGAAAAACACTTACACTGCCATCCCAGAGGTAGAATGTAAGTAAGAATTCATTAAGTAAGAATGAGGAAAGAGGTTAAGAAACAATGAAGAAAATAAACATGACAATACCGAAGTATCCCACCGACCTTTCACAATGCAACACAATGCTCTGTTCACATATTATTACGCAGCCTTACACACATGATCCTTCAATTAGCACACAAAATTCTATCACAGCGCTGTCCCAACGTCCCAGAGGGATCATCTGGGTCTAGTTAAATCAAATATAAAATCAAGATTACCAGCACTCCAAAGAGATAAGGAACTTTCGCTACAAGCACTGGTAGCAAGCACTTCACTGACAAAGCATTTGTGAAGTGCGAACGTGTACATGCAACTGTGCAGAAAAACAGATGGTATGGGAGAACAGGATTTTTGGACTTTTTGGGCTTTTTTAGCATCATGCACAATTCAACTTGACACACTATCAGTCTTTCTAGAAGACATGATTTCAAGAAATCTCTAGTGAAGGGAAAACAATTCCCAGCGTTTAGTCTAGGGAGAACAGAAGAACAATCACCACACGTTGCTAACTCTGGGGAACATTTAATGCTCACCTTCCCCAGCAGGATTCTCAATTCTTCAAAGATGTATCTTGTTTGAAACCTACCATCGTGGTTTAGTGGTGGATTTGGCAGTGCTTGCTAATGGTTGGACACAATGAACTTAAAGGTCAGTCTAAATGATTCCATGATTCAGTGGTGCTATCTTCCCTCTGCAGGCAGCTGCCTCTGCAGCCAATCCTCGTACTGCTGGCTCTGCCCAAGCCGTAATGAGGAGCTGGAGCCACAATTCAGTAAGATTCATTTACACACAGCTCCCACAGATGCTGAAGAGACAAAAATCTACATCCTGTTACCTTTATCCAGTGATTTACAGATTCACTGTCTTCACTTTACTGACTCTGCAGCAGTGTGATAGCTTTCAGAAGGCTTCTGTGCAGTGATTTATTCTGAGTATGCCCCAACACTGCCACAGCTGTATTCTTCAGAACAGCCACTACCTCATAACCTAACACACACGGTAAGACATCAATGGGCATCAGCTTAATTAGAGACACTCAAAACTAGGGAAGAAGCAAACAACAAGATTAATCATCTGACCTTATGAAAACAAGGATGTTTGCCAAAGCAGATACAATAGCAGTGCAAAGAACATACAAACTGTCCATCTTTATGTCCTTTTGTGGCAGCAAAACCCACACCCTAATAGCCTTCGTTGGATTAACATGAATCTAACAGATTCTTCATGTATCATTTAACCCTGACAAAACTCTGTGTATTGCAAAACAATAAATACTTTGTTCTGTTCAAAAGCAGTGTTTCCCCTTAAACATCACATCTCAGGGAAATGAAGCATCAACTTTCAAACCAAGTATTTGAGAAAACCACACACTGCCAGAATGTGTGCAAGTCTCTAAAGTATCAAATCACAAAATGTTGTATTCCATAACACCCAAAGTCCTGTAATTAACTAAGAAACTCGCTTGCAAGCCAAGGCTAAATGCAGTAGATACCAGAAAACATGGAAACACAGACATGCACTACTAAGTCATCTGAAAAAAAATACTTTAATTCTAGCCTGCATACAAAACCATGCAATTAAAACCCCAGCCTTATCCTCTTTCATTTGAGGTGGTTTTTAGGTTATCTACAGCCCACCCTCATATCCCTGTCTGGCTCCCAGACACACATGCTAGCTAGGAGAACATACTCTGCAATCCCAGATCTTAATATCCTTAGACTTAGAAATTATCTGAACATACAATTAATTGCACTGCTAAAAATATATATACTAGACACTGTGAATGGTCTGAATAGAGTTCTTGACAGAGAAAGAAAAAGCCCCTGTGTGAGCAGGGCACAAAGAACAAACAAATAGGAGAAAGCTTATTAGCATGAGGCATTTGGGCATGAGATATGAATGCTGGCACAGGTGATGGCAATCTGAGCATTCACTGGTTAGTACTTTGCATTTAGTTCTGGCTACACATGCTACACATACCCCTGGGATCAGGCACTTTTCCCAGCATCTCATTACACACCCAAGAGTCAATGCCCTGCTCTCCCTGGCCATTCACTGCTGAAGAGCAAGCCTATGCATATTGTTCAGAGATTAGCTTAGATATCTTAACTTTTTGATATCTGTGATAAGGTGAGACAGTCCAGTGCCATTATTTTAAATATTATTACATCTACAGGAATTAATGCCTTGTTGCTTGCTAGTTCATACACAGTCAGTTTCAATGCCAAAGGCCTTTGAGTACAAAAATACGTTTTTACTTAAAATGTTGCAATTGCTTATGCTTTACTGAGAAACACATTTTGCAATACAGGAGACATTCCAAAAACAGAACCACAAGACCCATTATTAGGGTAAAGCCAGATCCTTACTGTCGAGAACTGCTTCAATGTACCAATGAGCTTGTGGACCCGAGTCTTGCAGGGAGAGAGCTCGGTTCTTCCCTGCTTGTCTCACTAGGGACAGATCTTGGAGCCACTCAGTATTTTTCACTCTAGGAAAAGCAAACACCCTCCTCTTTCCCCCATCTCTGCCACCACACTGGGCATGGCATCTTCCTGTCACTTGGCCACTGGGTTTCTGCTGGTAGCAGAGGGTTAGATCATTTTCTTCTCTCTCTTTTGAGGTCCTTTGCTCAGCATGGCTTACAACAGTTGGCTCATTCCCAGCCTGAAGTTACTCCCTCCTGGTACAGAACTCTAATAAAAATGTACATGTTTTCCAAATCCTGTTTACTCCATTATGAACATTTAGTTCTGCAAGGTGAAAGACCACATACAGACTGAACACCATGGTTCAGCCTATCACAGGTGCACAAAGACTAATCTTGGTTTAAAAGGCGACATTTAAAAGACTGGATCTCCACAAGGAACCCTCGCTTCCCCTACTTCCAGTAAGGAAGTATCGCAGGAGTTCTCATAACATGGGCAACATTTGGTTGTGTAGCTGTATCATTGCTCTCTTTGAAGGTATGGGGGGTACAGTCCTCTCCAATATTTAGAGAAGCTGGCCAAGAAGCCTCCCCACCTGTTTTCACAACAGAGAGTACCCAGCAGTCTCCCTAATGAACAATTCATTGACTTGGCAAATGGAGCCTACAGCTGCAGGCTGGGAACTGCCTTTCCCAGGATCAATACGCCCCCAAGAGCACACATGGCAATGGGCTGAGGCCAGAGACTAGAAAGCACCTCCCCAGCTCTCTGCTGAAAACAGCCTCTTTCTAGGGCACCATCCCCACTCACTCAGAGAACACTGGCGGCTCTGCCACCCCTCAAACAGCTGCATATGCAGACTTGAACAGTTTCCAAATTTATGGCCTTTTATTTTCCTATATTCCCCACATACTGTCACAGTGCTGGGTTATAAAATGTAATCTGAACAATCTCCTGCTTAGTAAATTATGTAATTACTGGAGAACTGAATTTTTGTGGGTGCCAACAAGTTGGCTGGCTAGGAAATACTCAGCAATGAGATAATCAGTTTTCAATCAGCTTTTGGGGGGGAGAAAACACAAAAAAAAACCTTCGAGAAATTTGGACAATGCCCTTAACAATATGCTTTAACTTTTGGTCAGACAGTTGGACTGGATGATTCTTGCAGGCCCTTTCCAACTGCAATATTTTATTCTATTTTATTCCAAAAGCAGATTCATTAACACATCAAAAGTGAGGAAAATCGCCAGAGCACTCTGTTAGACTGAGTCTACTGATACTTTATATTATCAGAATGATAAAACAGCATCTCATAGTGACAGAGCTGGCCAACAACAGTTTAGGGGACTGATATTAGAATGCAGCACAAGACACAAATTTCACTTTTTCTATGTTTCCCTGTCTTCGTTTCCTCATGCTGCACCAAAGGGATCAGAGGTAGCAGCTCTGGCAGATGCAAGAGCAGGCAGCCACCTTAAAGTACCACTGATACCAAATAACCGCAGTGATGATTCCTGACTTGTTCAGTGTCTTGCCAGACCACTCAAAAGATTAGCTGCATTCATACTATGCAAAGAGGAAGGGTAGAGGTTGGCTGACCAACCTCTAATGTTCGCAGTGATCCACTTCAAATGTGTACTGAGCTCCCAGTTTGATCTAGTCTATAGAGCATGTAAGCAAATAAATAGATAAAGCAATAATTAAAGCAAAATAACCAACAATTAACTGCAGTTACGAACCCATCTCCTGGTACAGATGATTAATTGGAATGGGGTCACACCCTGACCTTACAGGAAGTCTGGAGGACCTGAGTTACTGACCTCTCCCTGTCACAAACAAACAACACAACATTTCAGCTATGATGAGTTTATATAACCTGTACATTACTTCAGACATCTATACACTCAGGAGGTGGGGGCAAAAAATGTAAAAATTACTGTAAAGTCCCAGGACAGGCAGTTTGATAGTGCATATCCCTCCTCCTCTTCTGAGGCTCCGGAGAGGCAGGGATGGCTTCCATAATCCCACATTTAATGAAGGACATCCCCTTGTCAATAGCTTTATAAAAAAGCATTCAGAAGGGCATAAAGCACCACTCAATCAAATCTTCCCAGTATTCAAAGCTGGCTGCCTGAGGTCTCTGTCTCCAAGTACCTGGGAAGCACAGAAGCAAATCATAGCACTGGGCCTGAAAAACACCTGCTATGGGGCCCTGAGCTGATGTGGTGGTTGGCTCCCCCAAAGCTGAGGTGTGGTCCACTGAGTTAGTCTGAAATGACCTAGTTTGAGTGATTTCCAGGGTCTGAAAGAATAGTGTTGTGGCTGTAACTGTAGCCATGCTAAGTACAACCTTAGGCAAACCTTTTGGATGGCAAATGCCATGACTGTAAAGGCAAAAACATATTTAATTCTTCCTTAGCAGAGACCCTTTTCTGTGTGTGTTTTTTCTTGTTGGTGTTTAATTTCTTTATATACATACACTTTTTAAATGGCTTTAGGAAGAAAAACCACTAAGCCAATGCAGAAATGGATATATTTGATTTTAAAGGCTCTGCCTATCTATGTGGAACAAATCAATCACATTACCATTTCCCTGGGGTGAACAGGCATAGGGATAGAACCTCTGCGGATGTAAGACTTTCACTTTTTCTGGTCTCCTCCTCCTTTTCTCAAAATCTCTGCACTTCCACCAGCAGCCTTTAGAGACAAAGGGTCTGTAACTTTTTTTTCTGAGTTGCATTATGGCCTAGCCCTCCCTCAGTCAGAGGACTTTTCTTGATAAAATAAAACAAGGCACTTTGTCATCTGACTCAGTGGCAATTTTAAAGTTCTGCAATGAATTGCAATGAATTTGCAGCTCATTAGCAATGAATTAAGTTGATGAAAGGTCACAAGGAACCAAGGACAATTTTTACAAAGCATCTCCAGGCAGTTTTTCCAGACCATCAGCTCCCTTTTGCTAACCCAGGAACACATCTCACACTCTTTAGAAAGCCAACTGTCTGTTTCCCCATAAAAAATTCCCAAAGTATTGCCTAATGAAACACACAAAGAGTCCTTCTCCTGCTATGGGAACACATTTCAGGATTCTGCTCACATGTTTTTTACTTAGGCATGCTTTGATGTAATAGCAGGGGAGAGAAATTTTGAAGGATTTACAGATTAATCAGCCAGAGCATGGATGTAGGTTAGGACTACAAGAACTGTGCTCCTCTGGGATATTATCTGCAGCTCAACTTACCCAAGATGAAATGAAACGCGCTTTGGGAATGCAAATGAATTAGGATGTCACAAAAAGTAATTCAATTTGCAGCAGTGGGGTTTTGAATTTGGTTAGTTACATACAAGACCTTTATTTAACTGTAAACCTGGTACAATACTTACTATGATTTCCAATTTGAAATTCATTTTACTGCTATTTTAAAAATCAGGCCTGATAACTACTAACAGATTTTCAGGTCATGCCTCTATTATATGCATGTATATCTCTATGCCACTGCACACTTATGGATGCTCTGTAACAGATCTGCACAACAGATTTGTGGGATCTCTCACACATAAAAAAAAAGGGTAAGACTTTCATTCATTTCACCACTGTGGAAGAGGTAAGTGGAACAAGACAGCTAATTAGTCATTCTCCATTTCAATCCTCGATAACCACAAAGAGAGCTTGTTTTTTTACTGCAGGCATTGTCTTACATCAAACAATTTGTAGATAAGAAAAACCAGTTCTCTTCCTGAAGGCACATACGCAAGTATTTTGATAGAAAAGATGAAACAGCATTAGAAATGAACTGTAACACTTCTTCCCTTCTCTAGCCACCAGAGTTTGTCCATTAGGACATATTGCTAATATACAACTATATTATCCAGACTGACAAATTCTGCACAGTCTGCTGTTTTGGTATTACAGAGCACAAGCCATTAATAGCTGACTGTTTCATTCAAATGAAACAAGACAATTATCAGCTGTAACTTACACAATCAATAATACTGCTGCCAGCATTTTCAGCAGAGATTTGATTCTTTTATAGCTCATTTGAAGTCTTTAGGGAACGTGTCATTAGTACATCTGTCCTGCTGTAAACATAATTATCATGCTAAATTCCATTTATCATGCTGATCAGGAAGCACTTTCTATCAGCCTTTCAGACTGGGAACACTGATAAACAGGGAAGGGAATTTGACTGCCCCAGCTATGAGGGAGTGTGTTCACTGCCAGGACCACTGCCCTTTCCAGCCAAGCCTGTGGGAATTTTCTGAATAAGCACGAGACTTGTGCTGACCTCTGACTTTGGGGCACGTCATGTTTGAACTTGGGGTACATCCTACTGGACACGGCTTGCTTGTATCATTAGTTGATTTTATGTTCTCCTGTAATTCCTTGCTCCTCTCCAAGACCACACTCGTAGGTGGTTCAGGCTTCTGGAGCTGCTGCACAGGGAGCAGGCAGCAACTGGATTCACCATGATCATGGCCCTTCATGAGTAGCATAAATCAAGTCCATGTCACAGACAACAGGCAACATCTGCTTCAACAGAGCATCACGTTTAATACACAAAACTGGGCTGGGGCCAGGTGTAAACAAACATCAGTTAAACACATGTCAACAAACACAGTGCTGAATTTCGGCTAAAATGGGCATGAGGTTTTAAGAAGTGAATACCATCAAGACTTATCAAACTCTGATACCTTACATGCAGAACAGCCCACAACTGCAGGCTTGATGCGCAGAGAAACTGTCTTCATGGACAACTTAACCCCCAGAGACCTGCAGAATATCCTGACATCAGAGTAAGATTAAGCAAAGTAAAGGTCAGCCCCTGCAAAGATCTCCTGTAAATTACAGCTTCAAATTGGTTTAAAACAGCCTCATTTATACTAATAAGCTGATGCTGTGACCAAAAGGCACCATGCTGCTTCAGCCATCTACCACCCTCTGCATCACACAAGCAGAAGGTCTCCTGCAGCCAGCCAGGTAAGGGAAGCACAAAACAATTAGTGATCAGCTTCTCTTGGGTTTTGTGAGGGAGGAAAAGATCTGCTGTGCTCAATAGGATCAGCACAAAACGGTCCTCAAATCACAAGAAGTGCTTAACCGTTCCAGCATCTCAGAAGACTGCTCCCATAGCTGCTGGCTGTCCTCACACCTTCCTCCACTGCACCTCCTTCAACCCAGCCAGCGAGCAGCATCTACAACAGTCACAGAGAATAGGCTGGACTGCCTCAAGATCAACAGACAGAGATGCCAAACAGGCCTGTGGCTAATATTGGTCACATCCAGTCTTTGGAACTTTACAATTTTTTTCCCATTGGTTGAAACAATCATTTTTTCCTCAGTGTTTAAAAATGGCCTGACAGGACGTAAGGGACCTGCGGATGCCCTGAGGCTGATGGAATCATACTGCTGCAGCAAAGGGCAAAGGAGGAGGAGACCAACTCCTGATGATATCAGAAAGCAAATGTTGGTTCAAAGAGAAATTATTTGACTGCTGATAAATATGTGATAGAGTTATGGGGTTTTTTTTTAAATGTAGGAGAAATTCATAAATCTAATTCAAGAAAACTGCCATTGCAGGCTGACACTGGTACATGCAGAATAGCTGCATGACCACAGAAACTCCTAAGTTAATATACTGAACCATTATGGATTGTATTTTAGGCAACTTATTTCCAGATCATTCTGATGTTTTATTTAATTGTATTAAGACAGGGTGACTGTGAGAAATGAGTAGCACAGTGGTTACATCAATTACTCCCTTTAAATTCGAGAATCTTGCATATCCAGATTGCTTAATTTCTCCCATACATCTGCATTTGCATACTTTCTTCTCTGAAGAGCTTTCAAAAGCTCAAGTTTTAATCAGAGGACTATTTTTGATCCTAATTTTCCAAGCTGCAGTAAAGCTGCTTCATGACCTAATCTGATGGCAAATATACCATCATTATACAGTGGTCTCTAGCAAGTTGTACAGTAACTGGTCATGATGTTTCTTATTTTTAATCACTGTTACACCAGGTGCCTTGTGTCTAATTAGAGCTATCGATCTGAAGACATTGTTTTAACTCAGACTGGCAGATGACTTGTTGGAGCAAGCGCTGCCTGGGGTGAATAAAATACCCTGCAGGGCAGTGTCTGCACAGCAGCCCCCTGAGACACACCCCAGCACACCAAAGCTGTGAGCCAAGGCAGCCCTGCCTCCTCGTGCACACAGCTCCAACTTTCTGCTTTTGTTTTTGACACTATTCACAGCAAAATCAAAAAAATCCCTCCTATTTCATGGGGAACAGAGCAATTTGATTTGCCCAAAGCCAATGTTTCACTTAGATTTTATTTTCTTTTTATATACACATTCATCCATGATACCTATGATACAAAAGATACATACTCAGGAAAACAAAAGAATGTTTCCCACTGTTTGAACATACCCCCTTTCTGAAGAATTTTGCTTCCTGAAAAAAAGTTCACAGAGTTTCCTCTGGTTTGGCTTAACAGCTTTAAATGCTGTGCCTCCAGACAGACAGAAAATCTGGCTTACCCACAGCTTCCTCCCCCCGCTCCACATTTAACAGGTCGCTGTTGTGGCCACAAGAAAGACGGCGACCGCTGCTAAAACTTTAATCTCCCCCCAAAGTCGTAATCTTTATATAGCAAATATAATGAGCTTTCTCAGTGACATATTTCAACAATGTTTAACAGGATTGCATAAGCAAAGTTATGTTTAAATCCACTGAAAATGCAACCCAATTCTCCTCAGTCTGCTCTGGTGACAATTAATGACAGATTTCATTAATATTCACTTATACAATTTTTTTCTTGTAGGATTGTGTCCTGCTAACACAAGGACAGCAGAGAAGAATTGTCTTCTATTAAAGAAGCTCTGTTAGGCATCACAGATAACATACGAAGTGTGGCCATGCTGTTCTCTATCCTCTATTAACCCTCAATTTTATTCTCTATAAATTGTTTCAGCCGCTAGTTCCAGGCTGTGACTACAGGAGGAGCAGGAGGTATTCTGCCACTGCTGTCAGGCAAGCCAGTGGAGGACAGAAAAGGAAAAAAAAAAGTTTCAAAGTATATCTATTCCATTCTTAAACAGGAACAGTCAAGAGACACTTTTCTATGTCAATGAAATTTCAGTTTCCCAGGGCAACACAAGGATGACACCACAACAGCCTACCTCTCTAGGGCAGGCTTCAGGAATGCTGCCCCCAGCTCTGCACTTAATGCAAATGTAGGAAAAATCAGATGAAGCCATATTCCCCAACCACTCTCACAATCCACATCTCACCACAAAAGCCCTGAGCCCAAATCTCTGCAGCATTTTGAGATCTTCCCAGCTATGGGGGAGGACAGGGAAGTGAAGAGGAAAGTGGGAGGAAAAAGGAAACAGCTGCTTCCTCTTCCCAACCTGGTATTTCTTCTGAAAGCTTTGATCTCCACTTTATACACAAAGTGTAACAGGAGATAATTTCTTTTCCTCTGTCCTGCAAAATGATGGACAAAAAAGCCTTACCCTCCTTTACTCTTGCAAAACATCTACCCTGTCCCTGCCACTTTTGCTGGGGAGCTGAAGCAGCATCTTTTGCTGGGCTGCAGAATCCTGCGCAAAAACAACTGTCACTCCCAGCACTTAGTTTTAATTCCCACTTGAAGCCCAGTGAACTACTCCAGAGCATAACAAAAAGTCCATTAAACTTTACACAGAACCAAGTCTTAAATTTCAAAAATACTTATCTTCATCTCAAAGATGCTCACTCTAACTTCTGACTCCATGGACATATGATTTGACAGACCATACACACATAAAAAATCAGAAACTGAAAGGAAATTCAGTAACACCAACCTCCCAAGCTATGGACTGGGAAGCTGGCCATGGAATTGCCTAATTTCATGAATATTCGGGAGGAGAGACCACTTTATTTAGATTCACAGATTACAGCAACAACTGGAGAGAAATTCTTATAAATAAGGCTCACAAGTTCAAGGGGCAGCTGTTTGTCCCAGCCCAACATTACGTGTTGGGACAATCCTGCAATGCCACTGCTCAGTTTTCAAGGTACTTCCACTATTGTCAGAGAATGTATTATTGTCAAAGACTGTTCAACCACACCAGGCATTTTAATCAGACACCACGCAACTGGATTCATACCCCAAAGCCAGGACTGTGAGCCCCACAGCTACCACAAAGCAGCAGCTGCTGCTGGGACAAGTTTCAGCAAGAGCAGGCAGTGAGCTACTCGCAGGCACTGCTGTCAGTATGATCACAAAACAGGTTAACTCTGAAAAAGCTCCAAGCTGGATCTGAACACCTCCATCCAGCAGGAGATGACATCCCATCTCACTACAGGCTAACAACCTGTTGGGGATTTGGCATGCCCCAGAGCAGCTGGCTGGTTCTGTTGTGACAGGCAGTGGTGGCCCTGGGTCACATCCAGAAGAAGGCGTTTTTGAAACAGGACGCAAGTGCCTTGCTGAAAAAGAAAAGTATTTAAAAAAAAAAATCAGAAGTCCCTCCTGATGGACTTCAGTATCACAAATTTCTGAGAGAAGAGAACAAAAGCTGTCCACACACCCAGGCCATAACCTCAAATACCACGGGGTGGGTGGGTGGAAGATGCAAGAACAGAGTCAAGCAGCCAGGAAGATGCACTGTTCCCCTTGCATTTCCCTACACCTCCTCCTACAAACTCAGGAACCAGACTGCTGACCATTAGGGTGTGGTATCTTGTTTTCCAGTTTCACATCTACCTTACCCTGGCTCCTGCTGGGGGAGATGCCAGTGCAGAGGCAGCTCCCCAGACAGCCCTCCCTACTCCTGGGGCATTCTTTGGCACCTGAGCTGCCCCAGCAGCTGCATCTTCCCGTGACAGCAGGACCAAGGCAGACACACAAAGCAGCACTGCAATGGGCACAGTTTTGACCACTTCCATGGTCATATCCAGCATTTTCCAGAGAGCCTCATCTCCATGAAAACGTATACAAAAAGACTCTGCATGTGCTTATGCTGCATTCAGTATTCATTGCTGATTCTCTGAAAGTGGAAGGCAAGAGAGATCTGTGACTCTATTTAAACAACAAAAACAAAGCTAAAACATATTAAACATTCATGAATTTCTGTGAATCCTTAATGAATCTCATTTTCTGCCTTCTGTTATGTGGCTCTTTAGGGGTACTTTTTTTCTTTTTTTTTTTTATCTTGAAAGCTAGAAACTTTGTCAGAACAGAATCCCCTTGCAGAATGCAAGGGGATTAGACTGAGCATCTCCACCTCTTCTCAACAATCCATTGACTTTGAAAAGTCTCTAAATGTCATAGATTGGAAGACTCTGGAGTTGGAAATACTGGAATAACTTCCTCTGTCACAAAGATGGATAGGAGACATGGGACCCTTTATCAGATCATGTGACTCAGAAATGTTGCTAATGCTTCCAACCATCATGAAAAAACATATTAAAATCTTATGCAGAAAGAAAAGAAATAAAATTCGAGTCCCTGAAAATGGGTAATATCGATCTGGCTCCCCTACTCCATTCAATCAATTAAGCTGTGTACTTCTGAAAGCTGAAAAAATTAAACATGGGGTAATATGAGAGCAGAGACAGACCTCTGTGCTGGCTTAACCCAGCAGCTATTTGAGTTTAAGGTGATACTTTGGGTTGTGAAATAAAATCTTGGAATTTTGAACACATTTGCTCCAGTGAGCCTCTGCTTTGGGGCCACTAATCCCTTTAATTGCCCCAAATCACCTAGAGGCACCTCCAGGCAGAAAATCTTTGCTCTATAAGCAGCATTACACAGACAACAAAACCCTTAAAGGTAAAACCAGCTGGGGAAAGTCTGATAGCAGCTCATCATGTCTTCTTAGATTAAGTATATTAAAAAGATTTTAAAGCAGAAAGTACCTTGAAAAAAATCTAATTTTGACCCCATTTTGGATAAAAATGATTTTTTGTCACAGACTTCAGATTTAGTGTCCAGTATTCTCGCAGGCCACATTCAGCTTTCAGTATTACAAGACCTAATTGCACAAATTCATTTACAAGAACATCTCAAAACTTTCCCTCTAAGATTTTAAAATATACCAGCCTAGGAGTGCAAAGAAGTCACTTATACCAACAAATTGTTCCAATCCTGTAAAAACTCAACACGCTTCAGTATTCTTAACAAAGGTGCTAACTGCATGACTAATGATGCGTTTCTGCAGAAACCTCAGCTGATGGGGCTCGTGCCTAAATCAAAACTACAGAACTACTAAATTTTACTATTTTGGGTAATGTCTTTATGAGTCAAAGTCAACAAGTTACCTGGAAAAGTAAGACTGAACATATTTGCAAGTGTTTGCAGGATCAGGCTCTATTTTTATACAGCTTTTTATCAATGATAAATGCTAATTTAAAAAATTGCCTCATTCAAGAGATGGCACTAAATATAATACAAGGAAGATTTACTTTATAACAGCCTTGAGGGTGTTATAAAAAAATCTTTTAAAAAGGATTAAGATGGCACATACATGAAACGCAGACCGAACAACTCCAGTACAGATACTAATCATGTGAAATGGATAACCTCATAATATCACACATCTCAGATCATCTGACTTGTGTGTCTGTCTGCATATTCAACATCACAGTCCCAAGCTGAAAAAACACAGAGAGAGAAGAAAGAGATTCTTGTTTCCCGGTAAAGCTTCTTGCATTAAAGAACTGAATGCAGGGCAAAAGGCCCATTCAAAAATGTGTCACAAAACACTTCACCACAGACCTAGGAGCTTTGTTGTGAGAGGAGAAAGGGGAAAAAAAAGGATTTTGAACAATATTGACTAATGGGATTATGTATATACAACAGTTTCCCATTCACAATGCCCTCCCAGGGAGCTGAACACAAGCTCAATTTTACCTGTGCCAGTAACAGTTACATCATTTTCTGACAGATATTAAGCCAACAGGGTACAGACCACAAAGCTGCTACCAAAAATACTTAATCTTCCAAGGAGGATATCAGACAGGCAATTAAAGTAACGGTAATTCTCCCCCAAACATTAAGTTTTATCATCTGTAAATGTACATCTGCAAATCTCTCTCTCTTTGCTTTAGGTAGGAGCCCATGAAACTTTTGTAGTGTGTTTTTGGTAATTTAAGGCTTTCAAATTATATGTAATGCAATAGCTGGGTAAGTAATTCACAGAAAATAGTATCCTGATGACAATGTAGCAACACATGAATACAAGCTGTTCAGCATCCTTTTGAACTTGCTTGCATGCAAATCTTTTCTGTATTCATATTAGAGAGAAGGGATATAGAGAAAGAGGCCCCAGGAGTGAGTATTCCTTCTCTTCTTTTTAATATATGAACTAATTTTTCACCTAACCATAGCATGCTTTGAAGGTTTTTAAGAAAAAGAAAGGAAAAAAAATGGAGAACAAATTTGGGAGTAGAACTGCTGCAGTTCTAGACAGGAAAAACTATGTTTTAGAAACCAGAAAAGCTTATTCATTCACCTCACAAAGTAAAAATACAGCTAGGAATACAGAACAAACATCCTTGATTGTACTAATAAGAACAAATATAATGTGGACACACAGCTATTGTTTGAAGAAAAGCACATCCAAAGCTTTCACAGTGACAGCTCCAGCCCCCTGCCATGCTCTGTCAGCATTGCAGACTGTCAGGACAATGTCAGCAAGAAAGGGATGCTCAAGTAACCTGATGGTCACCACCATGAGCCTGTGGTGAAGCTTTCCAGAACAAGGAGGTGTCAGGAGGCTGCAGCAGTGGGGAGTGGAGCAGACATGGGGTGTGCAGCCCGTGCTGAGGGTCCCCCACCGGCGTGGTCGTGGGGCACTGGGTAGCACTACCAGCAGCGGTAGTTGGGATACTCGATCCTGACAGCAGGAAACCATCTCCACAAATTCAACAAGTGAAATGAGGGATGCAAGCGCTAACAGAGCAGCGCTCAGCTACCTGTGGCAGAGCAACAATGAGAACTGAGAAGAGAAGATTTCCTTTCCTGGCAGGATCTGCTAACTGCTATTTGGAAAACAGGCGATTCATATGCCTTTATTTTTCAGTTTGAAGCAGCAGGACCTTAATAATCTGTCCCGATATGGAAGCAAAGCCACACTTCTGCTGCTGTCTCTTCAACTGCTCGAGAACCCACAGCATTTTCTGTCCTTCCCAGTAGTCTCTGCAAAGGAAGAAGGTTGAACAAAGTGCCACTATACAAGGGCCATGGCCCCCACAGCCGCAGGAAGAAAAACAGATTATGCAAAACTTGCACTGTTTTGCTTCTGTCACCCTTTGCCTCCTCAGACCTGAACAATAATGAGCTTGTCTAGCACGGAGGAAAGGGTGGAATGGCTTTGTGCTTGGATGGGTCAGAACAGATAAATGCAGAGATGTGCTCGCCAAACCCCACTTGCATCTGGCTGGAATAAGGAAGAAACACAAAAGTGCTTCTCACAAGGCTGAGAAGCTGCAGACAGCAGCACCAAGAGAAGATCACAACCCTCCCCCTCTGTGCCTTGGTGTGGTTCCCCCTGGCAAATCTCTGGAGAGATACAACATGAAGGCTCATTTGATAGCTACTTCATGGAAGTCACAGGTAAAACGTTGCCTTACTGCTTCCACTGAAAGTGAAATCAGCTATACTTTGTATAAAAGTGGGGCTGTTTATTTTCTTTTGATTAAAAAAAATGAGCCCCCTTTGCCAGACCACACAAACAGAAACCACTACTTCCTCAGTCACTGCATGTTCACATCTAAAAAAAGCCCTGGACAAGGGTAAAACCATGCTGGGTATGACATCAGACCACTACACCGATCAAGCTCACAAACTGCCATCAATGTGCAATGGCAGTTTTGAAATGTTGAAATTTTGGTTTTCCTGTTTCACCTTTTCCACTAAACAGACAGGAAATATGTCTGTTAATGTTAACAACTTAATAAAAAAATGTAATATCAATTTTTTCAGAATCTACCACATTACAAAATTAAAATCTAGAGAGCCCACAGCTGACCAGTAAAAAGAAAACAGTTCCCTCCCCACATCACCAGGGATGTGAATCAAGTTTTCACTACCATAACCCCTCCTATTGGAAAGTAGATGTGAGGGTCAAGAGCCTCTCAAAAGATAGTTTCTTCTAACATATGAAAATGACACCAAAAAACCCAAAAAACAAAACAAACAAACAAAAAAAAATAGGCAAGACTGTGTTGAAATATTCCTGGGGAATCATACAAAACAAAGAACTGCAAGAACTGCAAGGTTAGTGCCAGTTACACAAAAGATCGTGCCACCCTTGACTGTTGCTATCACATTCATTTATCCAGTAAGATATTCAAGATATGCAATCGCTCCAAGGGCTGGAAATACTACCTCTGCACTTGAAATAGAAAAGACAGGTCTAATCCTGTTCTCATTTGTACCTGAGCAACCCTGCAATTACTGCAGAGGTTGGTAGTTTTCAGATGCCCTGATCCTTGCAAACAGGCAGTGGCTTACAAGCACTTTTCCACGCCAGCCTCTTTGCTCTCAGCCCATCCTCCTCAAGGGAGTGAATTCTAATTACAACCCACACCCTTCTGCAGTGCCCTAGTGCACTAAACAGGTCTTGGGCTTGGGGCTTAGCTCCTAAGGAACACGGCATTTTGTACAGCACTGAGCACAGCACCGGTACCGCACTGGGAAAAACATCCTCGCTCCTGCTGCAACGCTACATCTCCCAGGAGAAGGAAGCCTGCAAGCTCACAAACATTTTCTCATGTAAGAAAATACACATTTCCATTCACATCATCTATTCAACCTTCCCACAGAGCACGAGGGCAGCAACAGAAAACACTGCCTTGAAAGTGCCTGCTCAAGGGTGCTGGCAAATTCATACAATTTGCAGGTTTTATTTTCAACGCATCTGCTCAAAGTTGCTCCCTGTTGCACCCTAGCATTATCTTTGACTTGAACAGCCTTACATCAATAATGAAACTAATGAACAAACAAGAAACTAGTATTTCTAATAATCTCTTTAAAACAAACAGAAGCAAAAAGCCTGGGACAATGAAGTCTGTTCCTTAAACAAATGCATGCAGCCACTTGCTACTTGCAAGGCTGCTCTCGAGTTCTGCAGTACCTGGAGTGCCTTCTCAAATAGAAGAATATTTTATCTTGAGGCAAGTCATGCACATGGAAAAATACGGATTTTCCAAATAAATCTCAAAGGTCACAATGGAGGTACTTGACAGTGGCACTTTGTGTTCTGCTGTAAATAATTCTGCCTTTTTAAGCAACCACCTCTGAGCTGCCACTTCTTCTGGATTAGTTTATGCTAAAAGATGGGATTCTGCAAAGCAGTGAACACCACCAGTTAAAAATCAAACGCAGTTTTGCTTTAGGAAAACAGCCTCATAAAATTAAGGAGGTTCTACAATGCTGAAGACAGAGGGTTACATGAACTCCATTTTTAAAAATACAAACATAACCCTTTGTGTTTGAAAGGCCACACTTCCAAGTCTATTAATAGCATATGGGGAGTTTTCCACACCTTTTTACATAACCTGATGCAGCACCTGCAGGACACACCTACCTAAGCCATTAAACTGCACTTTGCACTGTAGCAAACACCTGAAAGCTGTTTTGCCTCTCTTCCTATTATCCAAAAAGACATCTCCATGTTTTCTAGTCAGAGACAGAATAATTCACTCAACTAAATTCAGGGAACTGCAGAGTGTGCTTGCGACTACCAAACCTCCTCAACTGTGCCCACGTCCCAGGTAACAAGATGGCTGTCTTAATTTTCAAGTAGCTGTCACCTAATGAGGACTTCACTCCCTGCCGTGCCCATCCACCACACCCTGTGGACACGTGGGCAATACTTCTGTCACTCAGCATTTGCCTGAGTGTAGCTGATTGCAACCTTGACTGGAAAAGGAGGAAATTCACCTCCTTTATGTTGGTTTTGTAGGTACTAACAGAGGTGCAGGAGCACCAGAAAAATAAAAGTTTGACAAAACACAAGGAATAAAGTTGGTGAGTTAAAACCCCAGAAAGATATTTCCAAGACACATTTCAGACCACAGCTGACATCTAGCTTCTGCTTTATGCTCCACCCTTCACACAGGCTGAGAACAGTGGGATGGGGAGCGCAGGCTCCTAGAACATGTCCTTGTGAACTGGGAGCAATGAGAGCTTTATGAACTGTAGGTATGGGCTGCACCTGTGCATATGCAAACGTAGGTACGTGATCCAAGCAGGCCTGAAGGCAAAGGGCTTTATGTGACAGTCGCCTCCTGGCTCCCCCTCTCTCCATCCCTACATGTGCTGGGGATACTGCATGAAACCAGACAACCCTCCAGCTGCCACAGTGGTCCTGAGTGCCAAAGGCATCCTGTCTGCTTGGGGCAGTGAGGCTCTGCTCTCCTCTCCTCCAGCACCATGCACCCAGGAAACTCAAATTCAGCAGCCCTCTTTCTGAAGCAGGCTGGTGAAGCTGTGCTGCTTGCACCCTTCTAAGGGCACACCACGAGGCTGGTGGTAGAATCCACTTCTCTGCTAGCAGCTGCAGTGAGCACCAGACTGCTCCGGTGCTGTGAGTTATCTCGGTAAAAAGCAATGGTAGTAATATCTGAGCCTTCAATCATGATGAAACTAAATCCATGCCATTCTGCCAGCATGTACACCCTGTCAAAAAGGGAGAGAGTTCAGCTCAGGGTCTCTTGCCTTCTCCTCTCCCCTTCCTGGTATATGAACCTCTGTATCATCCAGTCTTGTTGCGGGGCTGGGACATCTCCCTGCACTTCCACCCATGGCAGATCTGCCAGAAACAATGATGTTGGAAGTGCTAGAGCCTTCCACATTTGTCCATTCAATCTCCTAACTGGGAGTTACTAACCTTGTTAGCCACCTGCAGTGGCTCGTTCTTCATCCTGGAATGGGAAAGGAAACGATGCCCCACAGAAGGGAGAAGACAGAGAGAAACCTGTCACCAGCCTTCCCACGCTACAGAAGACACAAGCAGCAAGGACAGCAACAGTGCCTGTGGTTGGTACCTACTGAGGCTGCACCACCACCACATCCCAGTCTCACTTCTCTGTCCCTTGCATACACAAAAAAATCTGCAGGTATGACCTGCACAGTCATGGGTGAAGCCACACACAGCAGACAGCACATGGATGGCAGAAAAAACAGCTTAGTGCAAGCAGGCTGCTGACCCAGTGGCACTGATGAATTCTTGGTGCCCAGCATCCCACCCAAAACCCAGAGAAAGGGAAAAGCAAGCTCAAGAGCTTCATCCCTGTTTGTTTCATACAGGTCAGTTCCAGCTACATGGTGCAGAAAGAAGTCATAATGTCACCTTACAGATTTTTCCTGTTGCACAATGAGGGGATTTTTTTTTTCTTTGCAGGAAAATGTATGCTTCTTTTGAATGCCTTTACCTATAAACTGATGTGCCTATGTCTGATTTGCCTTGACAGCATGTAGATTCAAAAACTTAATCATATTTACTTTGGTAATATGATTATCTCTAGAAGCACCAAAATGCAATCCATTGTTGACTGAAAAATTATGATAAACTTCTCTAGCTTTCCATTTTTTAATCCCACCAATACTATAGAGTCAAATCCCTGATATTGCAGAGATTTACTTACTAGGAAAAGATCATACACTGGTGCTTGATTTAACTGAGCAGTTTTATACATAAGCAAACATGCAGCCCAGGCTTTTCAGAATCTCTTGTCAGAGAGGACATACCTTCCTCTGTCATCCAAGACAATGAGTGGAAAACATTTCAATTGTGGTGAGTGAATCTTTCCCCAAACCTCAATTTCACAAATTGCTAGCCTGATCTGTAACAACACAGGGGAAAACACCACTGCTTGCTGAGAACATGCAATTGTGCTTTATATTCATAGATGAGGGGAAAGGTTATTTTATTTTTTTAAAAACACTTCCTCTAGAAAAGAAGTAGCCTTCACTTCACTCATTCACTTCTCAATTTTCCACAACAGAAAACCCTCCTTAGGCAAACACTGCTCCTAAAAGCAGTGCTGGCTTTGAAATACATAATGAGAACAGAAAATACATTTAGCATTGGTGACAGGAAAGCAGTTGCTACGAACATAACACAGTAGCCCTTGTAAAGGAACCTCTCAGTTCCTTAAATATGTATCCCCCTAAATCTGCATATTGCACACTGAAAAGCAAATCTCAAGAGTCCTAGAAGTCTCCCACTGGCACATCACATGTTCTCCAACTACCACTAAATTTTCTTCTGCTAAATGCTCGACCAGGCTCTCTATCCTACCTTTGCAGTAAAAAAAAAAACCAAAACAACCCCCCCCCACCCAAAATAAACAAACCCCCCCCCACACATACAAAAAAAACCCCAAAACCAAAACAAAACAGAAAAAAAATAACCACAAAACCCTGAAAACTTCTGAAAGCCCTTGCTATGAAAACAAATACCATTCCTTAAATTTCTCAGCATGTTATTTGCAAATGACAGGCCAGCAAGCAGATACTCTCCATATGCCAAATTATGTCATTTCCATTTTCTAGAAAGAATACTTCTCACAGCAAACTGGCAAGGGTTTTTTCAGTTGGGTTGTGAAAAGAGCCAGCTCTGTGTCTTGCTGCACCTGCTGCGTTGCTAAGTCTGGTATCTGGTGGCAGCCCCACAGCCATACATAGCAATTCTGGGTCCAGAAAAGAGTTTGTCATAAAGGCTGAGTACACCCTCAGAGGTACTGGCAAATGTTCAGGGGTGAATTCTGTGGATATTTGCATATAGATTTCTGTAGACACCAGCTTGTCCCGTTTGCAAATAGAATCTGCTTTCCCACGCTTCGTAAGGGACAAGCTGGTGCCTACAGAAGCTTCACTGTATCCAAGTCCCAACATATAAACCAAATTTCTGCACTTTTAGGTCAAATTATAAAGAGCAGCCTTTTCATTTGTGTAGTGGAGAACTTGAAGTACAAGAGTAGTACAGCTGAAATCAGAAGAAAAAAAATTAGAAGAAAATAAATAAATCAAGATTTGGTTCTTCTCATCTTTACCTTCCATCATACTGCACAACTGAGTCTCCAGAGAGCCCACCTGATACCTACTTTTTTGAAACAAGGAAATCACAGAATTACTAGAGGATTGGGTTTTTTTTCTTTTCAGAGAGCACACTTGGCAATTGCATATTTCAGTTTTAGGTGTGTTGAACTGTTCCAAGCTAAGCGGTATCTTCCGCCGGAAGAATTCTCGAAGTCATAATAATTGCAGACTAAAGCACACTTCATATTCAAAAGCTATCATCAAACTATGATCTGTCATTATCCTATTTATCTACTATGGAACTGTTTTTGTCATGGTCTGGAGGGCTAGTGACTCACACAGCTGCTACCAATCTTCACCATTTCAAGGTGCTTTCAACACTACTATGGTGCAGACGACAGCTGTGTAGCAGGCTTCTAAGGCAAAGACCCGGTTTGGCTGCCTGCACAGGAGATTTGCTGGTAAAGAAAAGGGTGCAAAGAAAGATCAAGTAGTGGAAATGCACCCACCACATAAGCAAACCTGCTGAAATTTGCTCCTTCTGCTCTCCTGACAGCTAGTGAGGGGTCACCACACACCAGCCAAGCACCTGTGTGGTACAACCACAGCACCTCCCAAGGTATGGCTGGACCTAGAAAGCTTTCAATTGGCAGCAGTGAGGGCAAACGGGACTTTTCATGTGTTACCAGCTCAGTTCTCCTCACAGGGGTTAATGTGCACCCACCCAGGAATATCCCTCTCACCTGTCCAGCTCCAAGGCTGCCTCACTCTGAAACCTGCACAGTCCTGAGGCTCTGGCAGGCACAGCTGCCTTTCAGCCTCTGTCCCTCTTGCAAAGCTCTCTAATTAATTCCCTAGTACTCATGAACACCATGTTCTGTCCCACTGTTCTACTCCTCAGAATTGACAGCAAAGGTTTTTTTTCCTTGTCTGATGAATATTAACCTTTTTTATCTGACAGAGATGCTCACTAAATAGTATAATAAGAGCCTAAAATATGCCAGAGCAAATTCCTGTGGGATTTGTTTTTAAAAGCTTGTGTACTAAGGGAACAAGGGTGCTGCATCTATGGTGTCCGTCCACGTGTGTGTCATCCTACTCCAGTGACTTCTCAACCACTGGTCAGCTTCAGCTAACACCTGGAAGATGACCCCATTTCCACTAGTTTCAAAGGAAGTAACAGAAGGAGGCACAAACATCTGTGCCCTGAGCAAGGGAAATAAATGGCTGGCAGAGACCAGTGGTGGTGAAAGCCAGTCCCTGCAATGTGGGGCTGGCCATGCTCAGCACATGCACAGCTCAGAGAGCCCAGCAGCACCAGTGAGTGCCCCTGCACGGCTCAGAGAGCCCAGCAGCACCAGTGAGTGCCCCTGCACGGCTCGTGGTGAGAGTGAGGACCCAGCCTCTCAGTGTGCTTGTGCTGAAGGACGAGCTCCTTCCAGGACCCATGGAGCAGCTTGTACACTGTGTGCTGCTACTGAAACAGCCCTTATTACCTGAGCCTTAACCCTGCTGTTGAACATTCCCCCTTCAGGGTGGCACAGGAATTTAGCCTCCTGAAGTGAAAGCTGAGGTCAACAAGCATCCCCTTCTTTAGAGCCAGCAGCCATCAGTGGTATACAAGGTCGCACACCTAAGGAAAGACTTTGTTTAGCATGTGCATTACCCACTGACTTCTCAGACCATTAAATCACTGTTTTCATGCTATGCTTGTATACATCATTCTGAAATTCAGGTTGCCCAAGGGGCTTTAGGTTCAGTGAATAGCAGAGTGTTCATCACACACTAAAGGGCTGATGTGTTTCCAGCAGCTCACAAGCCACCCCCTGATGCTGGGATGACCCCACGGGGTGGAGGGTGCCCCCAGCTCTTTGTTCTGCTCCCCTTTCAGGACTCCGCCTGTAAGACACTTGTTTCTGAGAGACTCTTCTTTTGTCTCTTGTGTGTTCAGTTTGGAGGCATCTTCTGCTGTGGGCTGACACTGCACTGTCTGCCTGCCCAAGGCCATGCAGAACTGGATTCTGACCTCTCAGCCCTCCATCACAAATACTTAATGGCAGGATTCAGCATCCTGGAGGCTTCCTCCAGCACTAACAACCCACTGAACTTTGCAAACCAAATGCATCTGTCCTTTCTAACAGGGAGAAATAAATTGAATTTTCACAAGCTTTACTAACTGTAAATTAATTTTAGAATTAATCAGGAAATGAGATATATTGTAGGTCAGTAAATTCTGAAGAAAAATCTGTTTGGACCATGATAACCTCAGTGTCCTTCTGAGTGGACCTCTCCTCAGTGATTACTCAGCAGATACTCTCTCCTTGCTTCCCAGCACCTGCTGCTCCCAGAAGGAATTCTTCTGCCCATCTGCCTTCAAACCTGACATGGTGGTGACACAGACAAATGAAACTGTAAGCAATGTTTGAACCCCAATTTGCTTCCTTAGCAAAACAGAAAAAAATCCAAAACCAAACACCACAAAAAAAGAGCATGTGCTTGTTTCTAATCACCTGTCCCACTGGAAAAGGAAACTTCACATATGGAAACAGCAATATTTTTCCCAAAGAAAACTATGGCCAGAAGAATTTTAGGCATACACAAAACCAGGCACCTGGACCATCCCCTAATCCACAGGATGTGCAATTATTTTAAACCAGTGCTGCTGAAACCTGGCTTCACAGAACTCCTCACTAATTTCAGATTATTCTATTAAAATGAATTATAATTTCACATGAAAGAAACCCTGGCCCTAGCTTCTAATAAACTCATGTCCTTGTCCACCTATTCACCACAAATTGAAATAAACACCTGCAGGAAGACAGGAGCCTTTGGCACCAACCAGCCAACTTCTGAACAAGCCTATTTTTTGCCATTTACATATAATTACATACTAGCCTCCAAGCAGCTAGAAGCTCCATGTTCCTTTTTTTTGTGTTGTTTGTTTCTTGTGAATACACATAGAACACAAACCCAAACCACATTAATGATAACCTTGTTAAATATAAACTAGTATGCAATTATACAAACTGCTAACACAAAAAAAAAGCCAGGGAACTCTGATTATACGTTCACAATGGTTTCTGAAAACCAAATAAAAATAACAACACAAGGCAATCTGTCTTGCCTGATACTGTAACAGAAAAAGGTTTCACATTTGTGTCTCAGCACACAGGACTAGTCTGTCAAACCACTCCTCAAACTCAATTTCAAGCTCACTCACTGCAAGGAGAGCAGAAGGGTGGGAGGAAAGGCAGCCAGTGCACACATGAACGACCAAAAAAATCTAATTTTCCTCTCTACATCATCCTTCAGATGAGCTAATGCCTGTCCCTAGGCAAGTGCTGTGACTTTCACCCTGTCACCCTGAGAAGGGCTGGCTGTCTGCTGGGGATTTGTCTCCTTCCTCTCCATTAAGAGAGCAGCAGAAGGGCTGCTGCAACCCTCTGTTCTTGGGCTTCTGCCAGCCCGGTGCATGCCTGTGATTTAACTTCTGTGCAGCCACGGGTGAAGCCAGCAACCAGAGCTCCTACCACACCTTTTCATTAAGAAGATGAGCTGCTAACGTTCTGTGCAAGCTCAGTAGTCTGCAGCTGCCCCTTCCTGGTGTTTTAAAAATATACACTTCTCCCAGAACAGAAACAGATCTGTTGAAGGCAAAGTCTGCCCTGGACTGCACATGTGCAGCATCAGGACAGCCAGCAAAGGCAGGAGGACATTATCCAGAGCTCTCCTGCACCACGGTCAGCCTTAAGCAAGTGCTACAATGGAGAGCCTCATACTTGTCAGTGGAGTAACGCAAAGTCTTCACCACAACTGAATCCAGCTCTCAGGAAAACAAAACAGCATGAGAAGACCAGCACCTTCCTTGCAGCCTGCATCACAAGAAATTATACAGCAACAAATGACAGCCGCTACAGGACTGGAGGAGCATCCTGGAAAGGTTTCCTTAGATGACTTCCCTTGCCATGGACTTGGGCTATCCATTCAGTTTGTTTGCATGCTAGCAGCACAGCTGAACTTGCAAGACTCTGGATTTCTAGGCTGTAAACAAGAACAGTAATTACCTTTCCCTCTTAACCTCGGCTCCGTTCTCATGTAATGAAAAAAACAAACTAAACCAAACCGAAACAACAACCCAAAAACTCCACATAGGTTGCGGTAGGAGACCTTCAGAAAGTGGGAAAAAGGAGCAAGGGGACTAAACGACTGGAAGAGGAAAGGCTAAATGAAGTGATACCAGTGAGATCTAAGCATCCTTCCCAGAACCAAGCAGAGGAACAAAGCATGCAAGAAACAAAAACCAAGGACGATCCCTGGGAATCACGAAAATTAATACTGGAATCCTGCATCAATAATAAACTCACTAAGTAGAACATCGAGAAGAACACAGTCTCTTGAATGCTCAGTTCAAGAATAGAAAAGCACTTCCCAAATCATGGTCTGTGGGTCACTTCTCCCCCAAAAGCTGGGGGCAGAATCACATCACAGACTGATGTGGCAGAATCACATCACAGACTGAAATGCAGGAGAGTGTGTGTGTGACACAGCTGTGCAGCTGATCCACGGAGCAATTAGAAGGTTATAACTGCAGAAAATGTTTTGAGAGACACATGACTGGGAGAAGGGTGGTAAGTCACCAGCAGGCATGCTGCTTGGGAAGGTGGGGCTCCCTCTAGCACAACACCTGAAAAGGGGCTCAAAAAAGCCACCAATACAACCCAGATGGAAGGGGAGGGGAAAACGAACAACCAACAGTGGGGCATGCACCTAAGATAACTTTCCCCTGGAATACTTCCAATTTCTCCAAGCTGGTTGGTTTTGAAAGGGACTTTTCTACAGCGATCTATGCTCAATTACCCTTATAAACCCTTGCAATAACATGTGACTCAAAGTCTACCTATTTGTCCAAGGGAGAAACAAGGAGGGAGTGTGGCAAATGGGGAATGTGGGAGTGGCTGCCGATGTGGACTTGGGGAGCACAGTCATTTCCTCCAGCTTCTTCCCCCCCTCCGTCTTTGATATCTGAGTATGTTGTTGAGGAAGTGAAGGAAGGTGATTTTGTATCCAGAGGCATTCACACATTTTTACATGATTGCACCTTCTTAGCCAGAAGTCTCAACTTGAGAGCTGAAGCAGGTGAGGTTGTTCCTTTGGGAATTAAAAGGCAAAAGAGTACCCGGCGGCAAGGAACGACCCAGAGGAACAAAGTGCTTGGAGATAAAGAGCTTATTTAGGGTGGTAGCGAGACGCTGCTTAAACCATGCGCTCGCACCGTAATCCGCGATTTCCATGCAAACATTTCCTTCCCCCTTGTGGGCTACCAGACCTGGCTACAGCTCACTTGACTCAGAGCCGGTTCCCAGCCCGCTGTCTATAGGACAGGCAGCACGGCGGGCTGAATCCGCCACCAGTCGGGAGCGCGGGGTGACAGCGGC
>NW_005054305.1:2391220-2391651 GCF_000277835.1 Geospiza fortis | reverse complement strand
GGGGGTGCCCAGGGGTGCGCTCCGCCCGGCCGCGCCGCGCTGCCCCGAGCCCCTGCCGCCCGCCCGCTCCGTATTTATAGGTGCAGCAGCCGCGCCGCCGAGCGCCCTGTGCAATAACACGGCAATCACGTGTGGGAAACGGGGCGCTGGAGGAAAACAAAAGCCCGGCCAGCAGCCCGGAGGAGGAGGGAGAAGGGTGGGTCTCGGCGAGCTCCCTCCTTTCAACCTCTCTCTCTTTTTTTTTTTCTTCCCTTTCACCCCCTTCCCTCCTCCTCCTCCTCCTCTTTTTCCCTTCCTGGATGCGTGGGGGCGGGCGGGAGCCGGGGAAGGTGGAGTCTCTGCCCGTAGTACTCAGCACATGGCCCTCGGAGCCCGGCACAGACCGCCCCGGACCCGGGGCTGCGGCTCCGCCCCGCCCCCGCCCCGCCCCC
>NW_005054305.1:2370069-2391074 GCF_000277835.1 Geospiza fortis | reverse complement strand
CGGGGACGGGGAGCGGCCCCCGGGATGCGCTTGGATGCCGACGGTGCGTTCTGCGGTGCGGCAAACCTGGGCTGTCCCGGTCCCTGCTGCCCCTGCTGCAGTCTGAGGCGTGCGAGTGCCTCTGTGTGTGCAAGTAACATCTCACGGGTTCCCTAAAACATTAAAGCAACCTCTTCCCCAGCCTTTCCTTCAACTCCGTCGCCAACCCTTCCCTCTCTCCTGCACCAGAGGAGGCACGTTTGCTTTGCTTTTTCCCAAAAGGGCATATAGCCCAAGCCCCAAATATCTGTATTCGTGTTGTCCCCAAAGTGAAGACTGTTGAGCGGAGCTGCCTGCAGGTCTGCACCGTCTGCAGCTGTGGCTTGTGAAACCGGGCGGCCAGTCCACCTCAGCATCGAGCTCCTTCATTCCTTCATTACTTTATTGTCATCAACTCAACCATGCCACAAGCATGCTTGTCCTGTGATGATAATTTCATCAAGGGCTTATGTAAGAGTTGGATAACAGATACATACAAACAGAGGAACATATGGTTATTGCAAGATAGCAGCACGTGCTTTCTTCGTAAAGCATTACAATGGCTTGTATTGCATTCCAGTTATAGCTGGTGGATGATTCACAAGCCATCCCAAACTGTCACAAAATATTGTGATGTCTCCTACAATTTTATCAAAACCTTGCTAATTTGGTGATTTAAAAAAAAGATTGATCAGAAAGGAGAATCCAGTCCCATTGTTAGAGGAAGCTGTGGACCCAGGTATGTGTTCTTCTCAAAAGTGATATTTTGAGCACTCAAAGATCTTAGAATCGCACTCTGACTTGGATTTATTTCTGAATCTTTGGCCTCTACTAAAACTGAGTACCACAACCCCCAAATTTAGGCACCAAGTCTCTGGGATGTGATACTTTTTTGGTAAGGGACACTGCATGGGCAGCATCCTGAGCAGGAGCAGTGAGAAATGGAAGGGAAATGATGGAGGAAAGAGATGTTTTCCACATCACAGATTCTTAGAGAGGTAGGTGAGTGCTATTTTGAGATGGGCATTCTCATTTCAGTCTGCTCTCTTGAGGTTTACACTGTTTTTTTCTTTCTTACCAGAGGGTACTTCTGTGGCATGTCAAGGATGGGTCATTTGGATGGAAAGTGGGTAGGCCAGAGTGCGGAACTCTTGTCCCCAGAGAAAAGTCTAACTGACATGTCCCATCTATTGGAAGGATGCTCTGTATCCCTGTGGTTGGAAAGTGATTCTTTCAAACTTTTGTTTTGGAGAGGAAGGCTGAGGAATTTCAGGCCTGCCACCTTCATTTGATGGCAATGCCTTTTTCTGACCTAAGGCATTGTCCCTGCAGTGGCAACCAGTGAGATGTCAGGGCACTGATGCACTTGGCTCCTGTGGAGGAGTTCCAGGCTTCTTTTACCACTTCTAAAAGACTTCAGGACTTTTTGGAGGAGGACTCCTGGGTCACAGAAAAATGCCACAGCTCTGTAGCCTGGCACTTGGTATGTTACTAAATGCTGACCCCTGGTCCAGGGACTACTACCAAATGGTAAATAGGTCATGGGACTCAAGCCTCCCACCTTGGAACCGAGTAAGATGTACACTGGGATATTTTTTTTTCCTCTTACATTTCTGAGGGTCAGCAGCAACAGTGTGTATTTTCCTCTGGAGCTCAAAAACTCTGTACGGCAACCAAGTGCTGGTGTATATTTCCCAAATTCAACTTCTCACAGTACACAGGTCTGGGATGTAGAACCACCACCAAAATGCCAGATGGGGTTCCAGAGGTTGAGTTTAACTTAGGACATCTTTTATGAATGCAGAAGTGTGCATTCCTTTCACAGGATTACTCTTGTGATGTGATAAACTTCTATCTGTTGGAAGCATTATTTTAAATGAAGCCACAACCTCTGGTTTAGAGCTCCTCAACAACTGACCCAGAGGGAAATGTTAGCCCTTTCTTTGTCCACATGTGCATCCGAATGATTTTGGCACCTGAATTCTACAAAATAATTTTTTACAGTCTCTGCCATCAGGAACACTTATGTGAACGGTTGAGCCTATCAACCTCCTTACATCAAAATTGGAGTGGTCAGGATACATTGTAGGTCTTTCCAGGCCTGGCTCATCCAACTGAGCTCACTTTGTCACTTTGCAAAGTGCTTGTCTGTGCCCACTAAATCCTAAATCCTCCCATGGACCCAAAGAGATGCTCTGGCCTAATATGCACAAGCTGCCTTTGGGGGATGCTGTCTTTTCCAAAAATCACACTGAAGGTTGATTAAAACATCTCTTCTATTGCAAGTGAAAATAAACCCATTTGAGAAAGCCACATATAAGAAGAAAATTACTTTTCCAGTCTGAAGCTATTTACGATAACAAGTGGGGTACCACAGTACAAAGATAATTGGCACGTTAGAAATACTTGGTTCTCTAAACCTATTTATACATTTAGTAGAAAATTTAAATTAATGTGCACAAAATAATACAATTTTTTTTCCAGTTACTTATGTCCTCTTGATCTGTGCTTAGCAAAACTTTATGTGAAAGCATGAGCTATAGAAGTCCTGTGTGCTGGAGGATATGTGAAAATGTTAAACAAATTGATTTTGCTGGTTGAAACTTTTTTGTTTGATGGAGAAGCAGTGGTTGACTGGAGGAAATAGCAAAGCTGAAAGGAAAACCAAAAAGGCACATTCTGGAAGCTTGCTTCTGTGACTGTTTTTTCAATCATTTCCTTCTCCAAGTTCTCTTCCAACCAACCAGCTCTACCCAAATGCAAGTAAATGTTTTTATTTCAGAGGTCACAGGCTTATGTAAGCGCTTAGATGACAAGTGGTAATGGGACTGATGGAGCATGATGGCTTTTTCACCCAGTGCACCAAGACCTGCAAGAGAGACTCATTGGTTGTGGGTGTTCAGTGGCAGCATGGAATTTGGGGGTCCTTTTAGCACAGGTGATGGAGAGGCTTTCTTTGTAGAGATTGGAGAGGGTGGGGGGAGTTTGGACAAAAACAAAAGCTTGGCAGTTTACCTTTCTGAAGAATGGGATTAGAGGAGTAGTGCCTCTGCATACCTGCCCTCAGAGGAAAGTTAACACATGTAGAATCCTCAAGTTGTCTTTAGTTTAGTTTAAATGGTGTGGGTGCAGTCCTGCTGCAAGGCAAGTGTGGCCAGCAGGATGTGAAAAGCCAGTCAGAAAGGCCACAGACCTTGAGTTAAAGTTGGGGTCCTGAGTAGTTTGTCAGGCCAAGCTCAAAAATGTCTTTGCAGATGAGTTGAAAACTTCAGCCAGGATTTGAGTTAGAGGCAAGATTTGTGTTTTACTGAGAGTTAACTCTGCGAGAATAACCAGTCCTGAGTCACCAGTGTGAGTCACCAGGCTAATTCTTGAGTGGCCTCTGCATAGTGCTTGCCTGCTTTGGGGACAAAAACAAGTTTCGTATTGTCACTGGTACTTGTTAGAGCTGCAGGACCTAGGCAGCTAGGAGGAAGAAAGAGTAAATGCAATTGGTATTTGTAATTTTAACACTCTTGTTTTCTGACTGTCAGGGTCAGTCAGGTAATGCTGTTATGTGAAGTTCAGCAAAGACGTCTGGCGATAGTGCTCCTGTAGGTGAGACAGAGATCGTTATTACCAGTGGTCTTGGATATCACTATCAGATCCCCACAGCCAGGCAGAGTGCCTGTAGCATGTGAGTACTCTAATCTTGCTGTGCAAGACTTTGGAGAAACAATCCAAATCCAATCTCTGTAAACACTTTCTTTTTCCTTTACTTTGTAGAAGAGAATTGCACTTCAAAAGGGGAAAGCACTTGTAGCATTGGAGAAGGTTTGGAATGTGAATTTAATAGAAGGAGCGTCTGGCAGAAAAAAAGTTGGGGAGTTGGAACAAATTTCACTGAGAGCCATAGTTAAGAATGGAAATTGGATAAAGACACTACAAATTCTTTACAAAAGACTAATACTGCATCTGGATAGCAAGACCTGTTTTAGTGCCAGGCCCAAACCTTCAGTCTGTTGTAAATTTAGCCTGATTCTCGGAAATGCTAGGTGCTTGTGCTTTTCACTGGTGATTTTTGAGGAACCTGAATGTTTTGCTTGTTAAGGGTCACCTTTGCTAATTAAAATGTAGAATTTTGAGACTAAGAAGAGTGTCACCTTCTTAGAAAAGCAGTGTTCCTTGGGTAGGATTGGTCCACACTTGCGTGTCTGTGCAGAACCTAATTTTGCTTGCATCATTCCAGGGTAGGTGCTGACATCACCAAGTTGACCTGAAACCAAATTCAAATACAGTGGTGGGAAAATGGCAGAAATCTGTAAGCACCGTCCATCATGGCTGGAGTGGTGTGTGTGACTGTGGGGCAGGACACACAGACAGAAGCAGGTGCCCTCAGCAAAGATGAAACAATGTCTCCTCAGATCAGCTGAGGTGTGGATGGTCAGGGCACCCAACCTGCCAATTATTTTCTTGTCAGAGGTGTGGCATGCATGGTGTTTGTGTTGAAGAGTTCCTGAGATCATCAGTAAGCTGGTAGGGCACACACGGGTGGCAGAACCAATTTGATATTTGTTTGTCTCTTAAAGAATTTAGGGCATTCTAGTGAAGTCAAAACTGGCCTTGTATCATTATTCCAATTTACTGCACCTTCACTAAGGATACTTAACATTTTTCATTGCTAGATCCATGCTAGATCAGATTCAGGCCAAGCATTTCTTGGAAAACTGGTCAAAAGGTTTATGTGAGCTCCATGGGCAAGACCATGAAAAACATATGCATGCACATGGCAGGGGGGCTGAGGGCTTGCACATCCAGCATGGATTCCTCCTCACTTCTTTCTTGCATCCTTGAATTTTTAAAGTTCCTCATTCAGCTTAAGCTGGCTTTGAGGTTTTTTGTTGTTGCTGCTCTTGTTTTTTCACTTTATATGCTGTTGGATCCTTTAAAGACCCACACCACACCAGAAGCTCGATTTTACTGGGTGCTGCTGAAATACTCACCCATGTCTCAGTGAGCTTGCAGGATAACTAGACAAAACAAGGAGGGTGGCCATGTAGGAATTGCAACTGGAATGTGGCTGTTGCTGGCTCCTACTGGCTTCTTCTAGAGTGATTAAATGGGAACAGGGCCACATAGCTCCTCCCTCCCTTGAAAAACAAAAACTGTGGGCATTTGTACAAAAAACAACCCTGTTTCTGTTTGTCCTTGTCTTCCTGCAGTTTTCTTCTTTGAAATCAGAGTTTGGGTTTTGGTTTTTTTTCAGTGTCATAGGCTAACATAGGCGTGACGTTCAAAATGGACTCATCTTTATTGAAACAAGAAAGGGGCAAATGTCCTGTTTGCTTGGAAATCACCTTAGGCAGTGGTGTAAATAAAAATCAACTTCCAACTGCAGCAGAACAGAATGACTCGTTGCTAAGAAGAGCTGGTTTAAGGTTTTCATTAAGTGACAGCAATGATTTATCCTGTTCTTTACCATTCTGAGGCAATTTGGAATCAAGTACAGGATCACTGGACATTAAGATTTCAGAGGGAAGCCTGGAAGAACATCCGTCTTTGTCACAGTGTCTGTTAATTTTTAATCACCTCGGCATAATTTTAAAACAGGCTGCAGGTCTCTGAAACATTCATGTTGGCAAGTCTTTCAGTTTGCTTGTTGCTGAGGCTAAGAAAACCCTCCAGTTCACAGGACAGTTACACTGTTGACGCCTTCTCAGACACAGCCTTCAGTGAGTAAAAACACTAAATAAATAGAATCTAAAGTTCCCAGAAGGACATGCTGGTGGAGTGTTTCAGAGACTCTCCTACAAGTTCAGCTTGACTGGAAATGTTTAATATCCAAGAAAAAGAAAAAAAATGTTCAAAGGATTTTTTTTTCCCTCCTCTTGAAAATATTCAAGGAGTGTTACTCCACAGGGAACGAAGGAAGCAAATGGAAAACTTTGATGGCAGAGGCTGGGTTTTTGTGTTCAGCTTCGTGGTGTTTTCCGGTCTGCAGGCAACATGATATCCCATGAGCACCACACTTGGTTCATTCCAAAATTTCAGGAAGGTTTCAGAGCCATTTTAACTTTGAAAGATCTTCAGTGGGTAGTGCTCATTGCAGGCTGGTGTGGAAAGCTTGCAGTCAGAGGGGAGAAATAAAACCTGTGCCTGCATCTTTGTGGTCTGTCACCTTGGGCCACCTGCATGAGAGTCCCAAAGGTCTGCAGCCACTTTACCTTGCCCCCAGGACAGGGCACAGATTCTGCCTGGATCCCCTGAGCAATATTCCCAGCTAAATATTTGCCACTGGCAAATTTCCAATGTGATAAAACCCAGCCAGGTCAGCTCTAACTCTGTTCCAGAGTGGTCAGAAAAGCTGGCACAAGTGACTGGGCTCCTGAGAAGGAAGGTGAAATGGCAGTGACTTTGGTGGCAGGGGAATTTGGGTCCAGCCTCAGCTGCAGGCTGGGTGGGAGGAGGATGATGGGCATCTTCTCTGTCCCCAGACCTGTGAGCTGCCAGAGGCTGTGCACCTCTGATCTGGCATGTGCCCGGCTGCAGTTCTCATCACAGCCAGCTCAAGTCACAGGCTTCCCATCACAGCCCTCCAGAGGTCTTTCGCTGCTCCCTGCTGCCCTGGGCCATGGCTGTGGTGCTCATGTGGGGCTGCTGCCTCCGCTTCCCAAATCCTCCCGCTTGCCTTCATGTTGCAGTGGGAGGGAGTCCAGCCACCCGTGGGAGGAGCAGCAAATTTACCTCCAGAGGAATGGCCATGGGTGCACAGCGGGGGCTGCCAGGACCAGGGGGCTGCCTGTGGGGTGGGGCTGTCTTACTGCCATTACAGGGGAAAACAGCAGCTCAATCCTACCCCCAATAACCACAGCTTGCCACATACATAGTCTGATAGCACTTAAAGCTGCTAAAAATTGGTCTGAACAGGATACATTTGTGCTCTGAATGTTTTGGCAGGGAAGTTTTGTAAGCAACAAATGGAAAATATATAAATGGAAAGGCAATCCCCTGGCAAGACAGATCCAAAGTCTTCTGCTTTCTCTGCTCAAATTGAATAGCACTTCGGTGTAATAATTTTCATGTTGAGATCAATGAGGTTGTTAAATAAATGACGCATTCAAGTGTAGAAGAAAGCCCTAATGTAGATCTCTTCTGAAAAACAAGGGAAGAGAGAGATGGCATTCAACTTGAAAGACTAAAGTTCATGCTTCCTTGAGCCCCAAGGAAAGTATAAATACATTAAGTTGTGAAGAAATAAGACCTGGGGAGAGTAAGTCCTGGAAAGAATCTGTCTGATCCATCCTAAAACTTAAGACAAAATAAAACTTACTTGGGAGCCAGAAAGGAAACAGAAAGAAGTGGCAATGTAGCAGGGGGCACAGCTCTCCTGGCATGGCATTTGGTGCATCTGCAGGTGTCTCTCTTGGGATGTTTGACACTGGTAATTCCTTCTTCCAAAGTAAAAGTGAATAATTTAGTCCTAATTTCCTGCAATGTCTTTGGAGATGGCTGTTTTTTGGGCCAGTCCCCCAGGAAAAAGAGAAGAAAAAGGAAACAGTTCAGATACACAGCAAAAAGAATTAACAAGATTTTGGTTCTCTCTCTGTGTGTGTGTGTGTGTGTGTGTGTGTGTGTGTTTGTGTGTTTGTGCATATGTATGTATGTATATTTTTATTTTTTTCGCTTTGCCCTGTGGGCATGTAATTCCAACTAGATATAATACATACTCAACCAGAGCATAACTCAAACCAGAGCAGTAGAAGGATTACATAGCAGAATTATTCTGCTGGATTATTTTGGAAATATTTGAGCTTTCTCCATGTGGCCAGAGTGACTGTGTTCCTATGGGAACAAGCTCTTTCAAAGCAAAAGGGTTTTATAGCAAGAGTACAAAAATCCTGGCTAAAAACTTGGTGTTGAGCACAAAATTAAATATTCCGTAAATATGAAGCATTCTGCAATATTCTAATTAAATGCACTCATTTTCAAAACTAATTGAAATAGTTCTTTTCTACTCTGCCAACAAGGCAAGATGCAATCAGTCGCATTCAAACCATCATTAGGACTAATGAGGACATCCTAGGTAGTAAAAGCTTGTTTGCACCCTCCATGCAACCACAGTGTTACTTCTCAGAGCTGCAGCCTGGTGATGCTCTTCCTTTTGAGAAGCACCTTACTGCAGGTGTAATCCCATGGGCTTTAATGGGACTACTGCTTGATTTAAGTACTGCTCTGTGGGAGAGAGCACACTGGAGTCTGGCTTTAGGTTAATGTTTGCCCTAAATGTAGATCTCTTCTGAAAAACAAGGTCTTGTGTTGTATATTTTGAGTGGTTTGTGTTGTCTTAATGTTGACTTGTAGTGGGAACAATGTTTTCTAGAAGAAAACTCTGGAACTTCAAAGCTCTCTTGAATATTATAAACATCATGGGATGGGTGAGCAACTGCTCACAGCTCGAGAGCAAAGTGAATGGGGAGAGATTGGACTGGGCAATCCCCAAGTGTATGGAGTTTAACAATTGGTGGATTTTGCACCTGGAACAGGGCAACCCTGGATCTGTGTACAGGCAGGAATGAAACTCTGCAGAGTGGTATTGTGGAAAAGGGCCTTGGTTGATGGCAAGTTGGATATGAGGCAGCCAGGAGGGCCAGCCATGTCCTGGGGTGCCTCAGGCACAGCATTGCCAGCTGGGCAGGGATTGTCCTGCTCTGCTCTGCACTGGGGCAGCCTCACCTCGAGCCCCGTGTGGGCACCACAACATATGAAAGTTACAAAGCTACAAGAGAGCATCCAAAGGAGGCTCCAAGGGGAAGGACCTGGAGGGGAAGCCGTACAAGGAGTGGCTGAGGTCACTTGGCTTGTTCAGCCTGGAGGAGAAGAGGCTGAGGGGAGAGCTCCTAGCAGCGCACAGCTTCCTCTGAAGGGAAAATGGAGGGGTGGGTACTGATCTCTTCTCTCTGGTGACCAGGACCCAAGGCAGTGGCATGAAGCTGTGTCCGGGGAGGTTTAGGTTAGATATTAGAAAAAAGTTCTTCACCCAGAGGTTGGAACAGGCTCCCCAGGGATGTGGTCACAGCACCCAACCTGACAGAGCTGAGGAAGCATGTGGCCAATGCTCTCAGGCCCATGGCACTCCATTCTTGGTTTGTCCCATGTAGGGCCAGGAGCTGTACTTCAGTGATCCTTGTGAGTCCCTGCCAGCTTGGGATATTCTGCAGTTCTATGATATGCCTTGAAAAGAAGGGATTCTGGGGAAGAAAAACATTCATCTGACCAGTTGGTCAGAGACCAGAGCAATTGCTGCAGCTGGCTGATACTTTTTTGAATCTATATTCTGAGTGTTCATTCCCTGATGTGAAGCTGATCAAAGATATCTGTGCTTTACTTTTAACTCTGGGCTGCTACAGTTGCCAGCAAAGTAGTTTTTATGTCTGTAAGTGATATGAGGGAAACAGAACTTCACCTGCAGTTCTTTGCCAGCAGGCAATGAATGAACAGACTGGAAGTTAGAGGGAGACTAGAACTCAGATTTCAAGGCAAGATTGTAAGTTGGGGGAATTACACAGTGAAACGGAGTCAGAAGTCTTGTACATCAAGAGTAGATCTGTAAATGAAACCCCTAGTGTGGTCTCATTATGTTCCATCTAGTTCTAGGAGTGCAGAAATACCAGTTTTCTAATGCAAAGAAATGAAACAAGGATGTCAGAGCTGTGTCGTCCAGTCAGGGTCTTACCACTCCAAGACCCCTCTTAACCACTGCTCAAATGCCTTCTCTAGCTCTGTTCTTAGTCCTGGTTCATCTGTATCTTGTTCTATATCTGCTGACATAGCCCTGGTTGGCCTCACTGCTGCTCTTAAACCAACACAGCTTCTCTTGCACCCTGCTTGAGGTTCTGAGGGCCAAGATGAGATATTAACATGCTACAGGTGTGGGGACCGTTTGTGAGTGCCATTTCCCCTGTCCCCTTTAGGGAAGAGCGCAGTGAGGAGGCCCTAAGAAGAAAATCCTAAAGGTGCCAAAGAAACCTTTATGTTTAAGGCACCAGTGAAAGCATCCAAGGAGGTTTTTGGTCACGTTGTGGTAGGATTGATGCTTGGTGTTGAGAAACTTGAAGCACATTTCAGGAGTTGTCTTTGCTGATTTATGTGGTACTGATGTTTTCGACCACCTCCCAGCACAAACAGCAGCTCACAAGCTGCCTTGAGGTGCCACCTGCCTCTACAGTTTCATCTGAAGTGATTGTGTATTTTGGGAGGTGTAAGCATGTTTGTGAGATAAAAAAAAAGTCAAGAGGAACAGGCTGTAGAGAAATGTTTGAAAATGGCAGAACTTTAATTAGTGTTGAATTACCTCTTTCTAACATCAAGAAATTTCCTGGTTTAAATTTCATGCTGCTCTAAACAGTAATGACATGTTGTCACCTCTCCCTATTTTTGTTCTTAAGAATTAATAGGAATTTTAAACTGTCTGACACCTAATCAGCATTTCCATGGACCAAATGCAGCTTTTGATACTATATCATAAAGCATACTCTGCCCTTGGAAACAACAATTTGTAATTTCTGTCTTCAGAACAGCCCTTACAGCTCACAGGAGTGCCACACAGTGAAAACATGGGTGTGTCAATCCCTTCTAGGCTCGATAAGACCTGAATTTGTTTGAACAGCCATCTGCTGGTCTTGAGCCTTTAGTATTTGCTTGCCAATAGAATGAGATAGGTGAGGGATATGTTGTTTTTATTGCTCTGTACAAAGCATACCTGGATTGCAGAGGGAAGCAGGAGGATGATGGCCCATAAAGGTAAGAGGAAGACAAATGCGTGTAGGGTAATCGGCTCCAGAACTTCAAATGCTCAAATTCAGCTTGCAATCATTTCTGAAGTGGATGTTTCTAAAGGGCATCAAGCCAAGTAATTTTAGGCCAAATCTGTGGCTATTTAAGGAAATACATTACAGGGCATTGAGTGACTCCCATGAAATATCAATTTAACTGTGCCTGAATCTGTGCAGTTTTGCCCTAGTGCAGAGCTGGAGAAGCAGTGAGACAGGGCACTGTAGTGTCAATGCCAAACAGAGCGAGAGCCAAATCTCCGAGGGTAACAAATCACATTCATGGACAGTCTTTGTTTTCCCTCTCCCCTTTGAATATTCCCTTACAAGTGTCACAAAATATAAATTCAATAGCCGCATGTGGGTGAAACCTAGGAAGAGCAAATCCCCGTGTGAAACCTGCCAGCCCATTCGCAGGATAAACCCTGATTTGTGCCAAGGTGTCCCGCTTTGAACAGAGGAAACTCTCCGCAGACGACACCAGCGTGGGTCATCAGCACTTCCCTGAGGGTGTTTTTAGAGGGGAGGAGGTGTGCAGGTGAAGAAAAATGGTTTGCAAGAGAGACGGGACGGGACGGGACGTGGTGCCGGACCTGGGATTGCTCCGTGCCCTCCTGCAGCATCTCCTCTGGCAGCGGAGTGGCACTGCGTGCACAGCAGATGATTTCAGCAGGCTCTTTGAAGTCCATCAAAGCGATGCTTTACCCAGTATGACCAGCTTACGGCTTTTTGGAAGAAAACACAGCCATTGGAGGTGGCAACATTTTGTCCTGTGCTGGAGCATGGGAGCTTCATCAGGACCGACTGCCACAGGAACATAATCTTTGCCCTCTCATTCTTCCTGACCAGGGCCAATGGAGCTGTTTTTCCAGTGAATTTCCAGCTAGGATATTAAAATAAACTCCACAAAAGCTTCTGCCTTGAAGCAGCCACCCTGTAGTTGCCTGTGATCTATAATTCTCTGTGGTGTTCACTGTGGCTCTCCTCTCCAAGGCTATCCCCTGTGCAGCTGAAATTAACCCCTCTGCAATCTTAGAGAGCACTAATATGCCACTTCAGTCACACTGTGACGTTATTTGAAGGACTTAGAGGCATCCTGCCTTTGTGACAATCTTCTGAATGCCACCCATCAGGTATATCATAACCCAAACTGGATGTTCTGCTGTGCCTCACAAATATTTTGTAATTAAGTCACTATGCAAAAGGGTTGGGTTATGTCTTTGTTTTGCTTCGTTTGTGTTTTAATCATCATTATTTGCACCCAAATTCTAAAGTCCATGGTTAGGGCACCTACGGTCAAATTTCCTTTAACTCTTGCTGAGGGGAGAAAATTGAGCCATGGCCTTATGATCTGAATATAAGCAAACAATCTGTTGTGACAAACTCACAGGGGGATAAGAAAATATGATGATTCAAGGCAACAATATCCTCAACCTGAGATCATCATTTTCACAAAGGCAGGGGGTAACAGCTGCTTGTTCATCAGAGAATTATATCTTCCTGCTGTTACTGCTGTGACCATAAATAAAACCTCTAATGCCAGTGCAGCAGCATGGCCAGAGAACACAGTAGTGGCAGGAATAAGTCCCTCCCTTCTGCTTTGGGGAAGTTTCTGTGGACAGTGTTGTCTTTCTGGAGCACTAACTGAATTGTTTTCCTGTTAGTTCCAGAACTTGGAGATTCAAATAATCTCCCTCCTATCACAGATCCCTTTCTAAAATCATAAGTGAGATGTTCCTGTCCTGCTGAAAATGTAATTGAAAGGCATATACAAATGTAGTCTTTAATTCCAAGACTTGCCTGCATTTTGATTAAAAACCTCCTGGATTCTAAAGCTTAGGTTGTACTAGATATAAAAACACAAGTTCATCCAAGAGCACAACATGAATGAATGCAAGCATTAAATTCTGCTGACCATTCACTTGAAATTTTTTCTGCTGCATGTGATTCCAGGACAAATATTGATTGAATAACCTCCGTGTGTGTGTGTGTGTGTGTGAAGTGTGGTCTAACACCCAGAGTGACCTTTCTCTTCCATGTCTAATCACCAGCTGTAGCTGTAAGCTTCCTTTTGTATTAAAAATCTTGTTTCATAACCCAACTCCCCTGCTCTTTGGAACCTGAGTTTCTCCGTTTGTTTGTTCAGCCATTTGAGATCTGCTGGGATATTTCTCTGTTTGATTTGCTTGTTAGCTTTGTTGCTGGCTGAAATGGCCCGGGCATGGTTTGTTCAAGGCTTTTGTTTTCTTTTCTGGAAGAGCTGGTGGAGGGTTTTGTTCTCCACAAGTCAGGCAGCATGGCTGCACGTGAGGTTTGCCTCTCTGCCCGCTGTGCACCCACCCGGGCAGGTGGCACCGTGTCTGTGAACAGGCGTGGGCTCCGAGCATCCCCCTGGCCTCTCAGGGGGTTATCCAATGGCTCTTCCTTTTCCGTTATAAAAGCACTGGCTGATGTTTTGACATGCTGATTTTCTTTGCCTCTCTCTTTCTCTGTCTTTCCTCACAGAGGGGTTGAGCCCCTGGGGCAGATGGAGGGAGAAGCGAGGTCAGGGCTGGTGTTTGTTGGGACTGGCTTAATCAAAGCTGGGGAAATACAGGGTGCAGTAGAGCAAAGGAGTTTGAGTGAGATACCTGCTTGCTCTCTCTCTGTTCCCCCCTCTCTCTGTCTCTCTCTCTTAGAGATGCTCCTTATTACAGGGAAAGGAGACAAGTATGATAATTGTCCCTACAGTCACTTTCCACATTCACAGAGTGCCGTGTATAAGGTCTTTATAGAGCACATATCTCCTCTGAAGGTTTTTCATGGGAAACTTGGGGAAGAACTGCAGCCCCCCCTCATGCTTCTCCATACACAGCCACCCTCCTTTTCTTCAGGACATGAGCTATGGTGGCAACTGGAGCCTGGATTTAGTTGTCTTCCATTTGTGCCATCATCAAAACTATAATAGTTCAGGCCTCCAGTTCCCACCAGGGATGTGTGCATTTGTGTGCACACATTGCTCCCTTCCAGCCTAAGAGACAATATTATTTATTCTCATGTCAACTAAAAATACTCATATTGGTTTCTCCCAACATTGTGACTCTTACTTCTCTACATAAATATACATAAATAAACATGCACTAAATATATATTGATAAATATATACATCTATATACACACACACACACATATATATATATTCCTTCCCTCCCATTTCTGTCTTTTCTCACAGTCTGAGAAGTCCCAGTGAGAGGACAGTAACTTTCCATCACAAATGCTTTTCCTGTGACTGTTTTTGTTTTCTAAGCCTGTCACATGAAAATAGACATAATATTTTCATTTTGGTTGTCTGTAAATAAAGAGAAATTTGACTTCCAGAATGTGTTCCTAGAGCAAATCAAGTTGTTCTAAGATGACTCCCTTTCTAAATAATACTTACAATTTATGTGCAGATAACCCCCTAACTTAAAAGTACTGTGATGATGAACCGAAATCTCTGTTACACAGTGGTTAATTACAACAGTTTCAGTTTTGGTTGGTATTTGCTTCATTAGTTATTCATACTGCAAACAAATATGCTAACAGCTTTTTGTCATATTCTGTTAAACACGTGATTAAAAACAAATTTTAGCCTTCACAGATCCAAGCCTGTGTCTGGAGCCATGCACGTGCCAAAGCAAGGAGATGAAGGGCTGTAGGAAACCCTCTTCTTCCCCTGCCTGTCCTAATCCAGCTGGTAAAGTCTGGTGGACAGATTTCAGCTGCCAGCAGGGCTTCTCTGAGGGCTGCATCCTCTTCCTCCTCAGCATAATGGCAGGAGATTGCTTTCCCTGAGGATTTTTAGGAAACAGTCTATGCTTGTAACATTAGCTCAGCTGGTGGAAAGCAGCAGTGCCCCAAGCTGGCATTATGGTTGTCAGGGAGAAAAGTACCTCTCTGCAAATGAACATTGCACCTCTTGAGATCCTCCTGGGACCTCCAGGTGGGTCACAAGTCACTGTGGTATTGTCAGCTTCTGCTGGCTGGCCTGCTCCCTCTCCTTGACTTGTTGGGTCACAGCTGGACTATAGCTCATCCCCTCTGCTTGAGGGACCTAAAGCAAGACCTAGAAAGGACTCCACATCACCTGACACTTGGGTTTTTTCTGCTGTGAGCAAGCATTACCAAGTCAGGCCCACAGCACAGAGGCAATCTCAATACAATCTGAAAGGAGAATATGGAAATATTTCCTTTAGTGTGCAGCACAGTGATCCTGCTATTGACTCACAGCTTTAGCTCACTCCAGGCTGCACCGGCATTGGGCAGGATGGCAGGATGCTGATGAACCTTGGTGTTGGGGCATATGAGGTGGCACAGACCCTTGGAGACATTTGGTTCACTTCCACTGAGATGTCTGCTTATTTCACATGGGAACAAGCCACCCTCCTCCATGGAGGGTGAGAGCAAGCTGTGTATTCAGATGATGGTCCAGTGAATAACCTCTGGTGCAAGAAATCTCTGAACTTCAGGAAACTGGGATGCTGTGCTGCAGGAAGAACAGCTTGCTACACTTTACCTACACTTTTGCTACACTTTGTTCTTTTTCTAGACCCTTCAAGGCACAGCAGTGGTTTAGTGGAGGCGTTCTTCCTACTGCAGCCTTTCATTCTTAAAATTTCCACCCAGGTGGAAGGGGAGGTTTGTTGTTTGTTTCTGAGTGAGGAACTGTCCCTGCAGCATGAATGGATGCTCAGTGTGCTGGTGTGGAACAGATTGTGCCAGACCATTTTGCATTTGGGTCACTCTATTGACTGCTTACTTTGACCTGGGTGATTCACTGTCCATCTCCCTGGCACATATTTTAGAAATCCCTGCTCCAGAAGTATTTACCTGCTGAGGGAGCAGACTGAATATTAGGTGAAGGCCAGAGAGATCCTTGTTCCTTTGCTTTCAGCATGTACAGTCAGAGGCTGTGGTGTTTTGACCCTGGCTGGATGGCAGGGGTTCATCAAAGGTGCCCTAACACCCTCAGCTGGACATGGGAGATAAAAAGTAACAAAATATATAGAAAAGCTCATGGGTCAAAATAAGGACAGAGAGATTGTGCAACAACTGCTAGCACAGACTTGACTCCAGGAAATTAATTTATTACTAGTCAAGTTAGAGTAGGGTATTGAGAAATAAAATCCAAGTCTTAGAACACCTTCCTCCCATCTCTCCCTTCTTCCTGGGCTTAACTTCACTCCCAGTTTATCTCCCTCTTTCCCCAAGTAGCACAGGAGGATGGAGAAGGGAGTCTCCCCTGTCTCTTGAGACTCCCTGACCCCATGTTCATGGCTGCTCCGCTATCCCAAGAAACTAAACTAAGAGGGAACTGCTTATCTAAGCATGGGAAGAGATGAGGAACCATAGGTCTTTCTCCTTCCCAGTCTCAGGGAAGAGAGTTCAGGCAAGGTAGAAATGTTCTGCCATTAGAGAGGAGAATGGCATCCAGGCACAAGCCAGGGAGCTGGGTGTCTTGTAGAAAAGGGGGAACAGTCTGAGGTGTGCAATGTGCTGCAGAATGGGACAAAAGACTTGCAAGGAAAATTGCATGGTAGTATTGGTCCCTGGCAGTGTTGTTCTGGGCTCTGTTACTCCATGCAGCTGGTGCATTTTCCACAGTTTCTGTGTTATGACTTTTAAATTACTATACTCCTCCAAGTTTTATTTTTTTTCTTATCATGAGGCGGTTGGGTAGAATTAAATCCTAACTCACACCCATCTAGGAGCTGAAAATGTCAGTGGGGGCTGAAAAGTGGTCTCTGCTGAGGGACTATCCTGTTGAGATGTACTCCACACTCCTGCTGGAACAGCTGCTGGAGGCAGAGGATGTTCCTGCTTTGTTGTAGCGTGGTCATTCCTGCATGGGGGTGTGGATGTCAGTACAGTGTGATGCATATGGGGACAGATGCCTGTCCCCATCCTGCAGGCAGGACTCTGAGTGAGCTTTCTGCCTATCAAAGCAGCTGCAGAAGCACAGCTCCAACAGAAGCAAACAGGAGATGGCAAAACAGAGAAAAAGAGGAGGCCAAATGATGCTGTATGCCCAACTTGCAAACACCATCAGGTAAACCCAAGCTTGCCCCTAGGACACCTCCAAAACAGCCCTATGGAACTGACATGTTTATTGCTTCCTTTTTGTTGTTGTTTTGTTGGGGTTTTTTCCCCTGTGGGTTTTGTGGGATTTTTTTTTTTGGTTGGTTCATTCGATTTGGTTTTTTTTCTGTGTTTGCTATTGCCTTTTCATGGAAAAGATTAGAAATCAGGAATTAATGCTTCTTTTCTTTTTTTCTTTTTTTAACCTAGGGCTGCAGTTGAAGCTTCCAGCACAGGACCATGTCACAGCCCCAGCTGTGTGTGCATCTCCTTTGATGATGCATCTCCTAGGAGTGCCCTATATCAATGCATGGCTTAAAAAATGTCATGTTTCTGAGGGAAAGTTGCTAAGTCACACTTAGCTATGCTTGCAGGAGAGAAATTGTACGATGTGGAACCAAAAGGCAAACAAGGAGATAAGGCTGACCTGCTTCCACTGTGCTGTTTGCTATCCTGGTGGGAGGACATGAGGCATCACCTGTACAATTTCCTGTCTCTGCTCAGTTGGGTGGTGGCTCAGGTGTTCCAAACAGCATCACAGCCAACCCAGCCTGTCATCCTAGCAGGTACTGAGGTGACATTTCTACTTGATACCACAACACAGGAGTCTGAAAAGGAATTTTGAAGGGTTTGAAAGCTTTCCATCACTCATAGAAGAAGGGTTTTACTGTGCTTATTCATGGCTTTGATGCATGAAGCAAACAGATGCTTGTTTAGAATTAGGTCAGAATCCCCAGACTCGTAGGAAATACTCTGCTTTATTTTGCACTGTTTAGTACCCAAAGCTAACCATGCAAAGTGTCCCTGTGAAAAGTCAGAGCTGTTCCTCCACCCAGGGCACTTCTTGTTCATGCTGAGAGGTCTCAGAGCATGAGCAGTCACAGACCAGCTGTGCATGGGCTGGAGAAACTTGTGCAAATATTGTTGCTTTGGAGTTAGTATTTAGAAGGTGCTGGGCTAAATGATTTATTAGTGTGCTCAGTGCTGATGCTGAGAGGGTTCTTCTCAGGTTGGCTTTTATCACTGACACCTCCTTATGGAGTCTCACTTACTGGAAAATTCCTGGTAACTGGATAGTGGGAGGGACCTGCAGCCCCAGGTCATGTATCTCATGATCCTGAGCTGGAAGCTGTGCAATCCCTCACAGCATGAGAGAATGAGACCCACAGGCACTGCCATCCTGGAGGCATGGCCTTGCATTAGTTAAATTTGATGGGAGAATCTGCAACCTCTACACTAATGGCAGCTAAAATTTTCTCCCTCATAGTTTGTTTCTCTAATTTTTGCATGGTGGCTGTGCAGCAGTCAGAAATTGCTTTCCCCTGTACAGGTCCTTGAGCAGCCACAGGCAGAGGATGGATGGACCCCATATGTCTGTAAACCTTCCCTGTGTAAGAAAAAATCCTTCATTTAGAAACCCCAAAACTAAAACTCAGTTAATATCAGACTTTAGGCCACTTATTTATTCCCACTGCATTCAGTAGAGCAGAGACCTGGACATGTGGGGTTGGGAGTCTCTGAATGCAGAAGCCCACCAGGTAAAAATAGTCTGTGGACAGGTTGAGTATGAATTCCAAACTGGCACACACACAAACCCTGTATACATATGGCCACACAGCACAACCCAGTGTGGTGGTTTAAGTCCAGCTGGCAGCTCAGTGCTCACTCACTCCTACCTGGTGGGTGTTCAGTCACCTCCAGGAAAGCCAGACTCCATCACACCTGATGGTGGCTTGGGAAGGAAAACTGCATCACTCTGAGCATCCCTCCCTTCCTCCTTCTTCCCCCAGCTCCACATGCTGAGCATGATGCCTGATGGTTTGGAATGCACCAGCTACACTGGAATGCTCAGCTGACCTCTCCCAACTCCTTGTGCATCCTGGGCTCCTGCCTGCCAGGGTGCACTGAGGAGCACAGAAGGCCTTGACCCTGTGTAAGTGCTGCTCAAGCACAACAAAAACATCCCTGCGTTTTCAACACTCTTTTCAACACAAATCCAAAACACAGCCCTGCACCAGCTACACTGAAAAAACCAACTCTATCCCAGTCAAAACCAGCACTCCTAGAAAACACAGCACTTACACAAGCAGCACAATAGTTTTAGTCCTGTCCCCCTCTGTGTCTGATCCACACGAAGGCCTGTGTGTTGGAAATACATGGAGACACACCATGTGGGCAGGAACTATGCTTATTTATCCAATCCATCCAACCTATCCAGCACCTACTGGCACCTGGAGGGCACAGGAGCCCCCAGAGGACTCCAGCCCCTCTCATGTGCAGAGACAAACACACCCACACACCCCCATGAGGCTATGGACCCCTCCTGCAACCAGGCATGGACACCCAGCCCACCTGGCAGCTGGCCCTGGATGCCCTTATCTTTGAACACACACACAGACACACACACATGCAGACAGGTCTCACAGTGGATCCCAGACCTCACACTCTCCCCTGTGCTTGGCCTGGATCAGTAGCCAGCTCCTCCAGCTGTTTTGCAGGTAGGGATGGAGAAATATCTGGCCCAGGATATTTCTGCTTTGATATTTCTCTTCCAAGCCACCTATTCCATTTGGCTGTCAGCAACAGTAGGGAGCCTCTACCCAGGGATGTGGCTGGACACAGTTTAATGAGCAGATAGGACAGGTGGCAGCAATGAGGTGCAGGGCATGGCCAGACAAGGGCACTGACTGGTCTCTTATATCCCTTAACTCTTGCCTACTCATTATTCCCCAAATCACCATGATCCCTCCCCATAACATCCTTTAAATTTGTTGCATCCCAAGACATTGTTCCCCTGCACCCCACAATGTGCCAAACCCCTCAGGTGAGACTCTCCTGTTGTCTCACCCTGATGGATGTCACCCTTGGCACATGGGGCTGAGGCTTCCCTGGGACAATCCAGCAAAGGCCAGGGAGGGATCATGTCCCTAGTGAGGCCATCAGGGTCTCCTATCTTTTGTCACATAACAGCACTGGGTCTGGCATGTGAAAGATTTTTTGCCCTCTCAGGTCACTTTGAAAGCTTTGCTTAAGTAAAAGCAGAAATTTATACAGTCTTTGGATTTTAGGGGCTGCAGCTTTGTTGATACAACAACCGTGCGCTCGGTGGTGAGAAAAGCAGTGCAGCAATGAAAATAGGAAAGGGAAAGGGTCTGAAAACACAACCAAAATACCTGATTGCACACACATAAGCAGTAAAAGAGGAAGAACTCAGAAGTGCTGGCAGTAGGCCAGGAAAACACTGGAATTTCACATGTTGAAAATTCATCAAACCTCCTTGATATAAAGTTACAAGCAGGCCACTTCTGAGCAATAAATTAGTCTTATTATCCCAAAGCCTTAAAAAATTGAATTGACTAGTGAGTGGGAGCTTGGAAATCCTCCCTGAAAAATTCTTCCCTTCAGCTTCAGCCATGGCCAAGGAATAGCAGGTCTTTTATGTTTTTGATTTTTTTAGCTTTCAAAGAACTGAGAGATGTGCAGAGCAGCAGATATTCTGCTTGAGTATTGCGAAGACAGCAGCCACAAACATAATCACATTATCTTACTTTTCTACGCTCTGTCCTTGATATTCTTCCACTTGCATGATTTATTCTTGGCTACTATATAGCATAAATCTATACAAAAGGTGTAGGTCCCTTTGTCTGAGTGCTAAAACCACAGCAAATAGGCAATAGGGTTTAAAATACAGTAAGCCAGTTTGAAGCATTTGATTCAACAGCCATCAGTTGCATGATGACACAAGGAAAGCTACTAGAGTAGGTGTTTACAGATGTGTGAGTTTTGAAAGTGGCAGTAGAGTAGGCCAGGATCTGACCAAAATGGTCTTGGAGCATCCTAAAGTTAACGTGCTTCTTTGAGAAAACGAAATATTTTCACATAAAACTTCCTCCACATGAGTTGCCCTCTGCCAGTGCCCCACCTATATCCAAACTTTCTGCAATGGGATGTGAATTACAGCACTTCACTTTCTGATTGCTGAACTCCATCACATTCTAGAGCATCTTGAGTCTCTTGCCCTTTTCAAAACACTTCCAGTTTGTCTGAGCTGAAAGCCTGAATCCAGAATTGTGGGAGAGATGG